>NW_009930111.1:687-2914 GCF_000696875.1 Nestor notabilis | reverse complement strand
GGGCTGGACCCCCATGGGCCGCACAGCCCCCGGCTCCAGCTCAGCGCCGGAGATACGGGGCGAGATGCGGAGGGAAGAGGAAAGAGGGGTTGAACAGACACAGAAAGGGAAGGGCAAAGCAAAACACAAGGAATAGGGTTTTACAGTCAAATACAGGGAATTGGAGGCCAAGCCAGCACCTTGCGGCACAGGGAGATGGTGCAGGAGCCCTCCCATCCTGGGATGAGCTGCTGCTGCTGCTGCTGCATGGGAAACGGGGCCGGGAAGCGGTTACGGAGATGATAAATGCAGAGATAAATGCACCAGCTCCCTGCTTGGGTCCCTCCATCCTAAACCAGCCAGTCTGTCCCCAGACTGAGCATCCCACTGGGAGGACTGGGTGGCCCGTGCCCCGTCCCCAATACACACAAGATTCCCTACTTCAGAGGTTTCTATTCAATGCAAACCAGTCAGAGCAAACCCTGCACAGCCCTATGGATGCCCGGCGTGGGACCCAGCTCAGGCCCATCTGCCCAGGAAGGTTGGGACGAAACAGGCTTGTTGGGATCGCGCTGCCGTCCGCATCCCTGCGTGTGACATCCAGACCTTGCTGTCTCCTGTGGAGACCTGGTGGGTGCTGGTTCATGTGTCTGGAAGAGAGGAGAGGGGGTGACGGCAGCTCGTGGTACCCCATGTCCAGCACATCTCATCCCGCCTTACCCCATGTGCTTTGGTCTCCATGGTAAGAGTTGGCTGCTCCTCAGTGGCCTGCCCGGGCTGAGCACCGCGATGCTGTGGGAGATGTGGAGCAGGGCAGGAGGCAGCGGCTTTCCTGGAACAAGAGCCTCTCGCCCGCTGCACCATCTGACAGGACAGGCTGCGCCGTGCCCCCGTCATCCCTGCACCCACCCAAGAGCTCCCCTTCCCTTCGTGCCCGTGGACATGGGGCTTGGAGAGCATCCAAGCGCTCGGGTCCAGAGCCTCGGGCTGCTGGAACACAGATGGGGATGAGTGATGGAGGAGGCCAAGTGCCCCGAAACGCCAGCACTGAATTTTTTTTGCACCAGGCTCCCCCTTGGCTCTGTCTCTGTGTCTGTCCATCACCACCGGTACCTGAATTGGGCAAAGCAGACCCTGTGGCATGGCAGGAACAGTGGTCAGGGTGCCCCAGGAATCCCAGCAGGGAGCTGGACCCCCATAAAGCCTCCCTGCTGCCAGGGTGGGATGGGACCAGAGCTCTGACAGGGCATGGGAAGGCTGGTGAGTGTCCCAAGCCATTTGCAGGGACACAGTGAGAGCATCCCGGGGCCGCATTCCGCATCCCATGCGGTCGCTGCTGGGATGGAGCCAAGAGCTTCCCCCTTCCCTCGGCTGCTCCTTCCCAACCGCATCACATGCCGGGCCAGGTCTCAGCCAAATAAACCCGGTTGCCACGGTTACCCGGAGCAGGGATGCTATATTTAACTGCCACGCAGGAGCCGAGCCCGTCCAGGACCACGCTGTGCCATGGGCGATGCTCGGGGGCTCTGCAGACCCTGCACCAGCTCCTCAGCAGCAAAGGTCCATGGCAGGGGAGGCGCAGAATTCCTCAGCATCTGCAGCTGGGTCAAACCTCATCTGAGCTCTGACATCCCCCCTGCAGCCCTCTGCACCCCCACCAGCCCTCCCCTGCCTCCTCCATCGCCTGCAGCCCCTGTCTGTCCCCCTGCAGCCCCAGAGCTGCTCAGCAAAGCCCGGCTCCAATGTGCCATCAGCTCCTCCTGCTGTCCTTCCAGCTCCGGAGAGGGACTGCACTGATGGAAGCTCAACCCCAGCAGCTCAAACTTTGCTCCCATCTGGATACCATGGGAATGGCCACTACACCAGGACCAGGTCAGCATCAGGATGAGGCCATCCCGTGGTGGGGATGGGTACTGATAAACACAGCATCCTCTTTGCTCCCCAGCAGGGACTGTGCAGACAGAGGCAGTGAACTCAGTCACATTGCAGCATCCTGACCATCCCCTTGCTTCCCAAAGCCCACATTCCCTCTGGGAACAAGGCCCCCGGCCGGGTTTCGCAGATGCCGTCCCACAGCCAGTCCAGCACTAAATACACCTGACAGCTTACACCAAAACCTACGCTCTTTCCCCCCAAACTGGGTGAATTAACCCTTGCCAGGAGCAGCGCATGCCTGGATCCACACCTCAGTTGTCTTTGTTGGGTGGTTGGGAGCCTTCCTCTGCTCCAGGTGATCCAGGGACAGCGA
>NW_009930111.1:349-656 GCF_000696875.1 Nestor notabilis | reverse complement strand
ATCCCAAGTGAATGGATCTACAGGCCCCTGTGCCAGGACCCCCATCATCATCCTCCTCACCTTGATCCCAAAAGCAGAATCAGCATCATCCAGACCATCCTCAGCATCCTCCTATGGGGTCAGGCACCAGGATGCAGCTGGGGTAGCACCGGCTGGGGGAAGGCATCCACTCAGCCTGGGCAGCATCCTGAGGGGCAGCCGGGTGCTGCTGGAGCATCTTCCCAACATCGCAGAGGGGCTGGAGGCAGAGAACAGCGCTGAGGGCACCTGAGCCTGCTCTGAGCCGCTCACCCCAAAGCAGCCCCCA
>NW_009930111.1:0-242 GCF_000696875.1 Nestor notabilis | reverse complement strand
CACATCTCCGCTGGGCCCCCTGTGCCAGTGCCTCAGCACCCTCACAGGGAAGAGCTTCTGCCTCAGAGCTCATCTCAATCTCCCCTCGGGCAGGTTTACGTATTCAGCCTCTTTTCACTGCTGGGGAGGGGGAAAAAGGGATCCAGAAACCCAAACCCCTCCAGCATCCCCTCATCCCACTCCCAGAGACCCCCCACCCTGCAGTGCCCAGGGGGGATGAGCACTCACCATTCCCGGGAAGA
>NW_009930110.1:0-3699 GCF_000696875.1 Nestor notabilis | reverse complement strand
GTCCTCGCTGCTGGTGCCGCTGAACCCGCCCTCATTGCAGATGAAAGGGAGGCCGTGCAGAAGAAAACCTTCACCAAGTGGGTGAACTCGCACTTGGCTCGTGTGACCTGTCGCATCTCGGACCTCTACATGGACCTCCGGGACGGGCGAGTGCTCATCAAGCTGCTGGAGGTGCTGTCAGGAGAACTTCTGGTAGGACTTCTATGCAGATGGAGACCCCGGGACCCATCCCGTGCCCTATCAAGGCTCTTGACCTTGGTGTTGATCAAGGTTCTATCAGGGTTGTGGTGGCAACCGGGGGACAGGGGGGTCCCCGGGGAGGGGGTGAAGGCCCCTCTCCGAGGCGGGGGATGGGCTCTCCTCCAGCCCAAGCCGACGCGGGGCCGGATGCGCATCCACTCGCTGGAGAACGTGGACAAGGCGCTGCAGTTCCTGAAGGAGCAGAGGGTGCACTTGGAGAACATGGGCTCGCATGACATCGTGGATGGCAACCACCGCCTGGTCCTCGGCCTCATCTGGACCATCATCCTGCGCTTCCAGGTGAGCCTGGGGGGGCACCTCTCAGCTCAGCACCCCATGGATCATTCCCAAGCAGGATCCCTCCTCTATGGATGTCCTCATCCAACCTGAGACGTCCTTTTGCCCCCAGATCCAGGACATCATTGTGGAGACACAGGAGGGCCGGGAGACACGCTCTGCACGGGATGCGCTGCTGCTCTGGTGCCAGATGAAGACAGCGGGGTAGGTGGTGGGACACATGGTGTGTGCTGGGGACCTGGGGTGACCATGGGGTGACCACAGGGTGACAGTGACATCCTGCCCCCATCACAGGTACCCCCATGTCAACGTCACCAACTTCACCTCGAGCTGGAAGGATGGGCTGGCCTTCAACGCCCTCATCCACAGGCACAGGTAGATGGGCACCGGGATGTTGGAACTGAATGATCTTAAGGTCCTTTCCAACACAAACCATTCTATGATTCGATGTCCCAGGAGGGTGGTGGCACCTGGGGGGTGTCCCGTGGGTGCATCACCACTGTCCCACTCCTTTGTCTCCAGGCCTGAGCTGGTTGACTTCCAAAACCTGACCAAATCCAACGCGCGGCACAACCTGGAGCACGCGTTCAGTGTGGCCGAGCGGCACCTTGGCATCACCCCACTGCTTGACCCTGAAGGTGAGCTCCTGCTGCCACCTCTCCTGCCTCAGCTCCCTATTACACCCTGGGACATGTCCAGGCCCATGTGGAAGGACAGAGAGGTTTCCAACCCCATGGAAGGAGGGTCTGGGTGGGAGAAAAGGAGGCCTCCTGAGGCTGCGGTGGCCCATTGATGCCGGGTCAGGACTGAGGCTTCTCACTCATGCCGAGCAGATGTATTCACGGAGAACCCTGATGAGAAGTCCATCATCACCTACGTGGTGGCCTTCTACCACTACTTCTCCAAGATGAAGGTGCTGGAGGTGGAGGGCAGGCGCCTGGGCAAGGTAAGGGGTGGCAGTGAGGTGGAATGGGTTCTGCTGCTGTGCCGGCACCCCACCAGACTCATCATCATCCCCACTACAGGTCATTGAGCATGCCAAGGAGACCGAGAGGATGATTGAGGGCTACGGAGGGCTGGCTTCGGACCTTCTCACCTGGATTGAGCAGACCATCGCCTCCCTCAACAGCCGCAGCTTTGCCAACTCACTGGCTGGGGTGCAGCACCAGCTCCAGGCCTTCAGCACCTACCGCACCGTGGAGAAGCCCCCCAAGTGAGTGTCCCCCAGCCCCACCGTGCCCATGAGGTGGTGTGGAGCACCCATGGGTGCCCCAGCCTCAGCTTTCTCCTCTGGGCAGGTTTCAGGAGAAGGGGAACCTGGAGGTGCTGCTCTTCACCATCCAGTCACGGATGAGAGCCAACAACCAGCGTGTCTACACCCCACATGAAGGGCGCCTGGTGTCCGACATCAACCGGGTATGAGGACATCCCATGGCTGCTCCCATGGCACCCTGTGACCTGGAGACAGCTTTTCTCCTGGTATCCCTGGTGGCTTTACTCACCAGGCTGTCCCAGGGCAGGTTGGATCCATCTCTTGGGTCAAGCTGGGTCCATTCCAGAGCAATCCAAGTCCATCTTAGGATGAGTTCCAAGGCAGTTTGGGTCCGTCTCCTGGAGCAAGTTGGGTCCACCCCAGAGCAGTTCATGTCCATCCTAGGATGGGTCTGAAGGCATGTTGGGTCAACCTCCTAGGTCAAGCTGGGTCATTCCTACAGCAGTTCAGGTCCATCCCAGAGCAATTCAGTTCCATCTTAGGATGGGTCCCAAGGCAGGTTGGGTCCATCTCCTGGGGGCAGGTTGGATCAACCTCCTGGGCCAATCTAGGTCCACCCCAGAGCAATTCAGGTCCATCTTAGGATGGATCCCAAAGCAGTTTGGGTCCACCTCCTGGGCGCAGTTTGGGTCCACCTCCTGGGCGCAGTTTGGGTCCATCCCAGAACAGTTTAGGTCGATCCCAGGGCCCATTCAGTCCACCCTGGGGCCGTCCGGTCCATCCCAGGGCAGGTTGCGTCCCACCACCCATGTGCCACCCTGGGGCTCCCCAGCAGAACAAGCCACACGGGCGGGTGGTGGTCTGCGGGGGGACACTGGTGCCATCCCTGTTCACAGGCCTGGGAGCAGCTGGAGAAGGCGGAACACGAGCGGGAGCTGGCGCTGCGCAACGAGCTCATCCGGCAGGAGAAGCTGGAGCAGCTCGCGCGGCGCTTCGACCGCAAAGCGGCCATGAGGGAGGCTTGGCTGAGCGAGAACCAGCGCCTGGTGGCACAGGTGAGGCTGGGGACAGCCACCGTGGGGAACGGGACACCCAGCCGGAGCCTCACCATGGGCTTTGTGATGGGCAGGACAACTTTGGCCATGACCTGCCTGCGGTGGAGGCGGCCAAGAAGAAGCACGAGGCCATTGAGACGGACACGGCTGCCTATTAGGAGAGGGGAACAGACCACGATTTTTGTACAAGCCATCGAGGCGGTGGCCAAGGAGCTGGAGGCAGAGGGGTACCACGACATCCAGCGCATCAACAAGCGCAAGGACAACATCCTGCGGCTCTGGGAGCAGCTCCAGGAGCTTCTGGCTGCCCGGCGGCAGCGCTTGGAGATGAACCTCACCCTGCAGCACCTCTTCCAGGAGATGCTCCATTGCATTGACTGGATGGATGAGGTCAAGGTGAGTCACCATGGGTTGGGTGCCACCAGGGATTGGGTATCACCATGGGTGCCACCATGGGTTGGGTGTCACCATGGGTTGGGTATCACCATGGGTTGGGTATCACCATGGGTGCTACTATGGCTTGGGTACCACTGTGGGTTGGGTCCACCATGGATTAAGTATCACCATGGGTGCCACCATGGATAGGGTCCCACTGTGGGTCGGATTCCACCATTGGCTGGATGCTGCCATGGGCTGGATGCCACTGTGGGTTGGATGCCACCGTGGGGTGGGTGCATTGGTCCCACCAGTCAGGGTGTTTGTGGGACTCACCTTGTGACGCCGATGAGATGCTGGGCTGCTGCTGCTGGAGCTGGCATTGGGAGCTCTTCCATAGGTGCAACTGGCGTCACCGGAATCTGGGAAGCACCTTCTGGAGGCCGAGGAGCTGCTGCAGACCCACCGGATGCTGGAGACCGACATGGCCCTGCAGGCAGAGAAGACACGGGCCATCAG
>NW_009930109.1:0-3460 GCF_000696875.1 Nestor notabilis | reverse complement strand
AGTTGCCGTCTGGGCTTAAACCACGACACCAAACCAAGCTATTTTAGTTCCATGTCAATTTCATTCTTCATTGGCATTACAGTTTTCAAAGCTGCAAATTTATGTTTCATCTAGATTGACTGTTTTAATAGCAAATCTTTTAAATTAGTACAGTCTGTTTGCACTGAAGTGGGAACAGTCATATGAAGCAACCTACCAGCACAGTATGGGATTTTTCCTTTGTTCATGCCAGTTCAAACAGATATGTCAGTCCTGTGCTACCCGTAAACATTTTAAGTTACGGAAGATATCATTTGCTGACATACAGAGAATTTATAATTAAACAGCTGGGTAGTGAAAGAAACAGCTCACTGAAGAGCATGTTGAAAGTAAACTGATAATAAATACAGTTGGAAGCATGTAGTATATATTAACTCATTTTTGTGATCCAGAGGGAATTATGATTTGCCATGAGATACCTTAGGGGTTTTTAGTTCGTTTTAATTTACCTGGCACACTACTACAATCAAATGGCATTAAGAGAGACTTCAGAAAATAAATTTCTGACCAATCAAATAATGTTTAAATCATGAACTTAAACACACGTTTAATAAAGTTCTGTCTGCAGTGCCCCAGCTTTCTTACATGATTTCTGCTTAGAGACTTTGAACACAATATTAGGGATTGGAAGGAGCCATGGGAATTAATACTATAATGAAATCCACAAATTTATTACGAGCAGAGAAAGAAAGATCATTTATTAATTATTTTTTTTACACAGATGAATAACTTCATGGAAATAACTATTCCATTTGCAGTGTTTTCCATTAGAAGGTCAGCATTTACCCTCAGATATTCCACACCGCGTATGGGAGCTGCTGTCAGACTCTGTAAGGGCAGAGGAGCGTATGATACAGGTAAGTATATTTTTATATTCTGGATAGCTAAGAAAAGTTGCAGTATTTAATTCTGCAAAATATTAAGAATGCATGCTTACATTTTAAATTTGTAAGCATGTAAAAACCCTCTGTTCAGCAATGTACTGATCCTTAAGTACTATTGAAAGGCTTTCACACACATAGTTGATTTCCTACTTTGAACACTACATGTGTTCAACAGACAACCAAAATTAAACATTATTTCTTGCTACAAATGTAGAAAACTCATTAAAATTATGGGTGAGTGCTGCTGTAATCCACAGCCAGCCAGAGCAGAACAGCACCACGTACCTAAGGTAGCCACTGACACCTGAAACACTTGACTGTTCTCAATGATCTTTCACCCCAAAATGATGAGTGAGATTGTGGGCATTTCCCACCTCCCATATTTATGTATCATGGGAACACCTGTAGTTTAAATTAAAAAATTAACAATATACCTTTTCTGTGTTCAGTCTACGTTTAAGAATCTGCTCATATCAGCTGGTATTTCTAAATCTTAATGAAGTTTTCTAACACAGTTACATTCACAAGGGTTAACTGCAAAGTATCTTACAAGCATGTTACAGATATGAGCAGAGAGTTACCAGTTAGAGCCAGGTATTTAGAATTATAAACAACAATAAGCAATGTATTGGATTTTGTAAGCTATCTTGATATGAAACGTCACTGAAATCTCCTCAATCTTTTCTCTTTTAAAATATAAAAAAGAGAGCTAGCTAAAGATATTTCATTTCCTTCTGGTGGTCACAGAACTAATTCCTTCAAACAAAAGCAGCATGACCTGTAAAACAATGATTATTACTCATAAGAAAATTGTCCCTTCGCACAGTACATATCCATTTTTTGATGCATAAATGAGGAGCTTTTGAGGTTTGAACATCACTGGAGAAAGACAAGAACCTAAATATCTCTAAATCTGGTTTCAAGGTACCCAAATTCTCTGCAGCTTGGCCCTTGCAGAAATATTTGCTGGTGTTCAAACCAAGAACAAATCTATCAAATCAGCCTTGCCGGTGCTCTCCAGGCAGAGTTTTAAAGGATGACGGAGTGAATAACCATGCTGTACCTGTCTGCCACATTAGTACTGTGACCTGTTGAAATAGCCATCTTTTGATGGGGTTAGAACAAGCCAGAAAAGATAGAATGTAGGAGAAAATGTCACGGAAAAGCTAAACGCAGAGAAGACTGCATGTAAAAATGGCATTAATAAAAAGCAAAATTCAGATAAGTTCAGCATCAGAGGACATTTACAACCATTGTTGTGCTACAAAATACATTGCTCAGATTCATCTCACTTTGAAATGCAGCTTCTCTGTGTTCCCTGCCATTGCTGCAAATTTTATTGCTCACGCAGCAGATGAGGTTGATCTGAAGAAATCCAAAAGCATGTTGGAGTAAGTGGTTATCGGAAAAGAAAGCTATCACATGGAAGCAGACATCAAAAAAAAGATTTTAAGTCAAGTTTGATTTTCTTCTTTCCTGTACAGTCTCAGATAAAGTTACAATCACGAGAAGAAAGCAGAGGAAGAGCTACTAGTATCTGTTTTCAGAAAAGGCTGTTGGCTGCAAATCTGGAATCCTTTGTTCAGAGAAAGAGAAAATCTAGAAATGACCTAAGCATCACTGCTGGTTTTCATTATCAAACTATCCTTCTGAAACATAGACCTCTGTTATAAAGTACTGCAGAGAAATGGGGTTACAGAGGGAACAGCGGTGGCCAGACTTGTTATTGTTCAGTGATGAATGGGGAATGCAGCTTGAAAAACTTTTGAAGAGCTTGCTATTGCCACAGACAACTACTTGCTTCTTTATCTGACAGACTAATTCTTCTTCAAAAAGAAATTAGGTCCAAAAGGAGCTTTGAAATACATACTATGCATTTTTTAAACTGTTTTACCTGGTTCTAGAATTGTTTTTATCAACAGAACAAACTGTTGGTTTAGGATTGCAACTGGAACTGGTAAAATATGTCTCCACAAGCCACAAAGATCAATGGTTAATAGGGCTAAGAAACATTTTTCATCTGCTGCTTCTGGCTGAGAGGAAAAAGAAAATTGGTCAAGGAACATCATAACATTCCTTTATATCAAACTTCCATTAAGGACACTGTTACCTACCAGCAGAAATTCAAGATTATTACTCTGACATTTATCTTTAATGCTTTTTACATTTCTGACATTGTTCCAGTCCTGTAATTTTTTAGCTGGAGTCAGACTCTCCTTCTCAGCGAGAGCTTGGGGTCGAAAACTGCTGACTACATATGTGAGCAACATCAAATGGGAACAAACTTTTCAGTAAATTCATATTTTATTCTGTGCATACAAATTGTAAGACACTTGCCCATTTTAGGATTGATATATATGAGCACAAATAAGCAGACAAGCCAGTGACTACTGCACTTCAGAGTGGAAGATCCTGTACTTCTAGTCCTATGGAGAGAAAGAATTCTCACGTTCTGCTTCCACTCCAGGTGAAGAGGAGTGCAGGGGGAGAATCACCTTCCTTGGCCTACTCATTGTCGTGGTTTAAGCCCAGCCGGC
>NW_009930108.1:0-9222 GCF_000696875.1 Nestor notabilis | reverse complement strand
ATATATGTACATATATGTATGTATGTATGATTTGTTCATTCATGGACTAGCAAGGGAAATGGATATTAAAATGAACCCAAAACTTTTAAGGTATTCACATGGAAGAAGTGGCCACAGAATTCAGAAGCTCTCCTTCAACACATAACCTTAGAGGAAGAAATTGAAAGTAGATGTAGTTTTTTCACAATATGAAGGATTGAACATGTAAGTGGATAAATGAATTTTCCATACTTAAATGCTCAACTTCAACACTACTGACTTTTAGCTGCTTATTTTTTTATTAACCATGTCATCTATTTGCAATACTGAATGTATTTTCACTCTTCTGCTCCGAAATATCAAGTTATCTTATCTCTTTGCAGTATCAAGCAAGGTGGGACAAGGCTGTTCCATTTCATCTTTCAGGCTGGAATTTGTGTTAAAAATAGGTATGAATTACTGATGCCAACCGCTCAAACGCAAATATAAGGGCTATCATAAACACTTACAAACTGGCCCTCCATGATAGAAATACCCAAGAATCAATTTAGATAAAATAGGAGGCAGGTGGCACAATGAAAGTGCAGTATTGGGAGAAATCTGCATTTCATATTCTTATCAGCATTTATAGATGAACTATCACAATCCTGTAACTCCAGAGGTGCAAGATCCATGCTGCTTTGAACTATGCAGCTGAGGCATCGGGTTAAAAAAAGCAGTAAAAGTGATAACTGGACAAACAAAATACTTAAGTGAAAAACATAGCTAGGGTCATTCTCCTCACCCAGTCCACCCAAAGGGAAGCAAAACATACTGGTTTAACTGCCACTATAAAGACAACATAAGGGAAAGTAAGTGGACAAACCAGTCTTTGATAACAGTGTTTCAATAGCCTGTTTGTACTTCCGAATAACAAAAGCAGTTTGAAAGCACAGAAGCACAGCCAGCTCAATTTGGCTCATCCTTATTTGATGTTGAAGGCAAGGACGATTAGAACCAAACAACAGAGAGACACTCCCAGCACAGAGTGGCAAATGCACGGATAACTATTAGCAGTTCAAGTTAAATTCTTACCATCTTACAGTTCTAGCATTACATGGTTAAACACCCTACAATTTCAACAATGTCTTAATCCCTACAAGCTACACCCTGCAATCTCAGCCAGAGCTAACCCACCCATGAATATGCATGCAACCACCCCCATTTACTAACTTCAGACCTAGAGCTATTAGCAGTAATACTTCCAGTATCACCAAGATCCTCCTTGTGCTACAGATGATTTTTTTCTTCCTTTAGCATGATTAGAATGACACGTTTCCTCAGATTACCTCCTGATATTCCAACAGGAGGTTGTTTTGTACAACTATCTGAAATCCACTACAGTACTTTGTGACAGTCATCTGTAGCACATACAGTGTTTGTCTATACATTAAAACTATTTGAGATTCAGTCCTCTGCTGCTGCTCCTCCCTCGTTTTCTGAGGAATCAAAATGAGGAAGAACACCTTAGGATTTCAAAATTATAACCTTTCTAAAATACAGCAGGGTTTTATTGCCTCAGCTTCCTATTTCCTTAACATAAAAACTCTAACCTTTAGAATAAATCCATTTAAAACATCACCTAAATTTTTGTTACTTCTTCATTCCAGGCAAATTCATGATGCACACTCTACAAACTTCCATTCTACACACGTAAACTACCAATCATACACATTAAAGCTCACTGGCAATCCATTAGCTTGTCTCTAACAAATGCTTTGCCTCAATTTTTAGGTTAGTACTTATTATTTGCTTCCTTAAAATGACATATTAGAAGATAAGGGATAAGATATTTCTAGTGCTGCTTATTTGGAAAGATGAATTCACAGCTGCATTCTAATTGAATTTCAACTGGGGAGGAATAATACATTTTACAATTGATCCATTGGCTATCTTCTATAGAAAAACACTGATTACAGCAATGCTGCCTGAACTGAAGAGAAAAATTCACCTTTGGGACCACAGTGGCATGTAGCTTGAAGAATGAGTTGCTAATTTCAGACTGCATAAAAGCTATTTTCTTTTGGCCCTGAACAGCTGCTACAGGCCTGCACATATGCAGTCAATTTATCCTGGATAACTCTGGACAGCAGAAGAGTAAATAATGCAGAGGACAGGACACATGCCACAGATATTTTGAAATGCACAAAAGAACATGATACAGAGATACTCAATGCTGGTTTACCTCCCACAAAGACTATTAACCAGCTTCAGGCTGACTCCCACGAAAGTATTCAAGTACTCAAGACTGGTCCTAAAAATAATATGAACACACTCACATGGTGCAGTGCTTGTACCGGTAGCAAGTATCAGACACACTGTCTCTGCAGTTAACCAGCTTACCATTCTCAACACAGATTTACTACTGCAACCAAAATCCTGAGCAAGGTATCACAGCTATGTATTTGCTTATTTTAAACTAACGTTTGCTAGCTATGCAACACTAATTAGATGTACATATTTGCACTGGTCTAGCAGAGTCTGCTGTCCTATGTTGACAGAAAAAATAGTAAGGAAAAATGAAAAAGTCTCTCCCCCCTGCAATTATACATTCTTAACCAAAGCAGTTTGAAATGTCATTCAAAGGTAATTCCTGAGAGGGCCACAAACTCTGAGCAACCTTCACTAATTAACAGATCATCAGTAGGAAAGAGCCCCTAACTGTTCACCCCCTGCACCACAGACTGTCTTAATTACCTTTGTGAAACAACCTATTTCTCTTTCAGCCCTCTGTACAAAATCCCAAGTGAATTGACTCAACAGGGAAAAGAAGGAAAAAAAAATAGTATTTTCATACACACATCTATGAAAATTCATAATTTTTATGACTGGCAAAGAATTTAGGGGCTAAATGTTTCCAGAAAGATTTATGAATGAGAATTTCATTAAACAGTAAGAGACAGAAGTGATAGACAGTGACTAAAGGACCAAAAAGCTCTTCTTGGGATTACAAATGTAGATACATCACCGAAAAGCTTTCCTTTTGTGAAGCTTTTGAGAAAGTTAATTATATCATCACTTCATAATCACGACAGCTATGGGAAACAGCAAAACACTACCACAGCTGTTGTTTTCTTTTTTGAGACCATTGGAACAGGCACCTATTCCTTGCCTCTCAAAATACTTCCTTGCAGAGTTCCTAATGAGCAAGTTCTCTCCATGTTTATGCCCAATTGCCACACGAATCCACTTGAAGACAAACGTAAGCTTTACTGCCAATTATCTTACAACAGAGATTAGATTGCTTTTCTTCTCTCCACTTTTCACAAATCTATTAAAAAGAAAAAAAAAAAACCAAACCAACAAACAAACCCCCCTGAAATCCCTACAGACTGTTTTTCTTTTCGGATGCACCTCAATGAAACACAGAGAGGCAACAACCACTGATGCCAGGCAAGACAGGAGACACACTGGCTGCAAGAAGTATGCCAAGGAACTGGGTCATTTTTTATTGTTTCTAGGGCTCTACCTACCACTCAGGTTCCTGTTTCATGAACACTATTCAGGATACAAAGTTCCAGTGATTGAAGAATTCAATGCCACAGAGAAGTACCCTCCCTTGAAACTGAATACAGCAAACCTAATACCCCAAATCTCCCTGTGGGTTAGCATATCCTTAATCTTGATCCCAAAGTGAAGCAATTGGGAGACTCCAACACATAAAACATGGTAACTTATGACTTCCAGGAAGCAAGCCATTGGGACTGCCAGGTGTTTCATATCCTCACCACTGATTTAACTTACAGATAGAGGTCACCAATGATTTGGGCTCACACCAACTCCCATCTATAATCTATACAATACTTATTTTTTAATAGAAAACCATCTCTTGCCGAACACTTAAGAAAAGTGACAGGAACTGAAGACATTGAGGTCTTAATAGCAATTCATTCCATTCATAGAACATAGCTCTGAAAACCAAAAGGGCCCATGAGCACCTGTTGATCTTCAAGGACAACCTCTTCAAGGCACAAAACCAATGCATTCCATTGTGCAGGAAGTAGGCACAGCAAACACCTACATGGTTTAACACAGAATTTCTGAACGAGTTCTTACCAAAAAAAGTACACAGAAGGTAGAGGTTAGAAAATAAACACATAAATACTTGGTAGGACTACAGAAACATTGCTTGAGCACGCAGGATGAAATCAGAATAGCCAAAAAAAAAAAAAAAAAAAAAAAAGAAAAATAAATAAAATCAAAAAACCAAAAAAAAAAAAAAAAAAAAAAAAAGTAAAATTAAATACTTGAAGGCCAGTAAATTGAACAAAGAAAAAAGTTAATCAAACTTCTAAAATCTTGGTTATGAACATTTTTAAAAGTTACTGTCAACTGGTCATACAATCTAACGGGTTTGAAAAAGAATATTACGTATGTTTCTAGCAGTGGTTTGCATACTTCTCATGAACGAAGATATATCAGAGAGGAAAGAAGTGCAAAGAGAACTCTCAGAAGGAAATCTGATCTCGGTTCCCTTCCTAATCCTCTACAATGCATCTGCTCTACTCTACTTTCCCAGGGGAGCTGTCTCCAGTTTAGAGTTCTGGCAGAAAACATTCTTTAGGTTCTGACATCTACACCCTATATTGCTTTTGCTTACATTCCCAAATGTTACTATGGTTCCTCCTCTAAATCACTAGAGAACTCTCTCAAAGGGGATGGTGAGGAGGAGAGGTATTGCTAAGGCACCCAAACCCACTCCATTATTGAAGAATCTATTGCTTGAATATATCTCTAGACTCTCTTGAAGAGCTTTTGAAATAGCTCTGGTATAAAATTTACCAGAGTATACAAGTGTATTTGTATACTTGCTTTTCGTGTGAGAACTCCCTCCTTTCAAGCAAAGGAAGTATCTGGAAACTATACAAGTGAAGCTTACATAAGAGCCTGCAAGGGGAACAATTGCTCCTCCTGAATATTAGCATATAATCCTTAAGTCTTTCAAAAGACATAAGTGTGATTAAAACACAGGAAATAACTGTTGGGCATGTATAAGAACAACCAGTGGCAGTTCTGCTTTCCCAAGATAGCAGCATGAGGACCAGCCTTTTGCATAAGCAAGCTGTCCTTCCAAAAAAGCCAAAAACAGATTATGGAGGAGAACAGCAAGTCTATCAAAAGAAAAGTCAAGGAGTGTGTCACCACAGAGTTCTTCAGCTGCCAGCAACAGGATTTCTGACATCATACTGTCAATAACTTACATTTTCCAGCATTATCTGAGTCTTCTGTTTGAAAAATCAGTTCAGTTTCTCCTCTCTTCCCCCCTAAGCACTGCAAACAGGAACCTTGCCCAACACATGGCACAGCAAGAATGCAATTCTTCATAACAACAGTCTAAGCTTCCCCTACTCCTCACCCCCCAAACCTAGAGAAAGATCCTCAGTTAACTACTGTTTCACTCCTTAGAGGTCATGACAGATGATGGACAACTATGAACTGCCATGCTACTCTCAGAGGCAAACTCTTTCATTGTATAAAGCTCAGTGGCCTAAAACTTGCCTGTAACTACAATCTTTGACTAATCCTCAAACGCAGATTAGTAACTTTTGACCAGGATCCTAGACTGTAAAACTTGTTAATACAAACACACAGAGAGGCAAATGCACAGAAATATGCTCTATACATAAAATATACAGAGTTAATTTCTCTACTAGTCAACTTACTGCTAACTACAGCATTAGACATTAAGATAAAACACAATTTTATTTCATTGTACTTTCACTATTTGGGTACTTGGTGTCATATTAACAAGATACAACATGCAGTCGTAGTAAAAAAAGAAACAGAAATATTATCCTACAGTATTTTTTCCAATGAAAAGGTTAACAGGGAATTCAAAAGTTTATTGACTACTGTCTCTTCTAAGTTACTACTCCTAACAGCTGCAATTGCATCACTATGTTAGTAGTATTTTGAAAGCTTCACTAAAAATACTAAACATAGTGCAAGACCAACTGTAACACTAAATATTATCTTGTCAGTGGTAAACTGCATTCCAGGGAAGAGCATACATTGACAGTGGGGCTACGAAATCATAAATGGAACATACACCAGGCTTCAGTAATAACCCCAAGCAAAGAGAAGCTACTGCTTTATTAGATGACTAGTTAAGGTTTAAGACTCAGAAAACACTCCAACATTTCACATTCTCAGAATACAAGAGGACAATTATGCTCTTCCAAAGGTGTTGCCAAATATATTAAGCAATAGGTGTTCTCAGTGTGTCCACAACACCTTTCCAAACAAGCTATAAAGGTATAGTAGTGGCTTTTTGAAACCTAATAAACCTCCACAGCTCAAACGGCAACAATTGGGAATTCCTTTTACAGTCGTTTGAGGGGAAAAAAAAAAGAGGGGGGGGGGAAAGGGGAAAAAAAAAAAAAAAAAAAAAAAAAAAAAGAACAAAACACCCAGAGAATTTCCCCCTTCATTTCCTTCACTAGCAGTTGGTGGTTCCTCTAGGCACCTCTATTGCTTAGGGACACTGCACATGAGCCTCCCAGTGAAGTACTGAGCACTATGAAAAATGTCTTTCAAAATGCCTTTCAAGCATATGCAAAAGTAGCATGTGCAACAGAGTGCCTTGTTCTGGAATTTTCTCTATAGGCAAAATATACACATCTGCAAGTAGAGGCAAACACAGAATGACGGGTTAGAGCAAAGTCAAAGAACCACACCTTGCCTTAGAGGAGAACGTGATGATCCACTGTCCCGTCAGCATTTATCCTACTGTCTCAGATTCATCTTAAAGATCTGTCCTACCCAGTATGAAGCAATATACCAACAGGGCAGAAACATCTTAATCTACAAGGTGACACAGAACATAATTACATATCTCTTACTCCAGTCTTGCGATCAGCTGTACACAATCCTCTACAGCCTCCACTCAGCTCCAGAGTTACAGAGGCAGGGATTATGCCAGCCTGTGCTTCCCCCATCCTCTCTCCAGCCCCTTTTCATCTTTCAGAAGTCCAATACAATGCTAGCACAGAAAGTTGAAAAGTTGGAAGGGAAAAAGGTTGTGCTGGCACTGCTAGGTACCCCTGTAATACTTCGTTCTGCAATCTCCAACCCTCAGTGAGACCAGACAGAAAAGTATTAAAGCAAAACCCAATGCCCTCTAAAATTTCAGGCAG
Organism: Nestor notabilis; assembly: GCF_000696875.1. Classification (NCBI taxonomy): domain Eukaryota; kingdom Metazoa; phylum Chordata; class Aves; order Psittaciformes; family Psittacidae; genus Nestor; species Nestor notabilis. Next base: position 2,068 of record NW_009930108.1, on the reverse strand, counting down.
CTCCTACTGTCAAACTTCTTTAGACAAAAGAACTTATTTTGGTATAATGTTGTATCTTTTCTTCCTTTTGCAGCACTTTAATTCCCCATCTAGAAAAGAAATATACTTACCCAAAAGTCTGAAGACAAAAATAATTTCTTTTCATTGCTATTACTAAGCAAGACCATCTCAGTAAGCTGTTTTCACACCTGCATATCATTGTATTCTGTTTTAGGAACCACCAAACAAATACTAATAAGCTCACTTAACCCACAAAATATGCCAACTGCCATGCTCAAAGAGGCTCTGCTAAATGGCACATTCTTTGGATGAAGAGCAGAAGGCCCTCCTAAACCTTACCGACTAGATCAAGGTTACATTGCTGCTCTTAAGTATTCATGGCTGTTGGTAATAAGAAAAACAAAATTACCAGAATTTTAAAGCTAATCTGGTACACTTCACCAGATTATCTGAATGCCCCAAGAAAACAAATGCCATACTCTTTAAAGGAGGTTTTCAGCTGTTTTAAAGAAAAAGGATCCCCTCCCAGTCTGCTCAAGACAACTTTTCCAGAACTCTTAACTAGGTGCCTTACAACACAGGGCCACATCTGATACAATGCTTAAGAACTACACAGATAACATTATGCATCACTGTATTAAGAACAAACAACTCTGATCTATATTCTTGGTGGTTTATACATATGGTTCTTTTTAATCCCATTAGAAATAGGTTTAAACGACCCCCACGCAAAGAAACAGCAACTAAAACATGGGGAAAGTTTCAGATGTTAGCCATTTCCTATTTTTCAGTGGGCAAATACAGAACTAACTGATGCGTATTAGATTTGCATTGATCAACTGTACCATGAAGAAAGAAAAATGCTTTCATTAACTCACATCCACTTTTTCAAACTTGTACTTGCCCATTTAAATGGCGTTTTAAAAGAGTACATGCTTCTTGGTTTTCTTCACTGGAGTCTGTACTAGGTGAAAGCCAGCCTAGCTTTAATGCACAGATCTGACTGGAAAAAAATAGGTTCTTCGCTTTAGTCTCTCATGCAGTGAGCTAACACACTATAAGTAGTCATCTATATATAAACTTGTGGTTTTTCAAATCCTACCAATCACATATATTTACTAACCTTAAAACTATAGGAAGTTTGTAATAATTTAACCAGACTGTATCCAGGTAGAAGTGTGCATTTTAAAGGGATAACAAATACTTGTTCTGTTTATTAAGGACTTCCCACATTTCTAACTATTTCATTCTTTAGTAGCTATATTGCTATGTACTTCCTTTTGGATTCCCAAAGCTCTATCTACCTTTACCTCCAATTATTTCTTCATTTTCTCAGCAATTTTATTCTTCCAAATATTTAAAATAGATTGATTAAATGCACTAGTATCTTAAGCCCATTAAAGCCCATTAAATTTATTCACACAAGACCCCTTTAGCTCTGCAAGCCACTTAAGCTATGAAATGCTGAGAATCTGTCCCAATACAACTCTAAAGGGGTATGAATCACTACATTTGCCTGTTTAACAGGAAAAAAAAAAAAAAAAGATGAAGTGCAACACAGACAGCTTATCTCCACGAAACACACACATCAGTGATTGCATTTGTGTATGTGCGAAGACGGAAGGTGGCTTAGGTCATGCATGTAATGCCAGCCTAAAAAAGAAAAGCTGCAGCGCTGTAGTCTGACAACTAAAGATAAACGTGACGGCTGTGCGAGACAGCTCGGGAAGTTTTCCCAGCTCCTGCCGCCGGGCTGAGGTGGGGTTACCTCACCGCAGGCGTGCTCCCGGGAAGGGCGCACAGGCAGCCCGTCCTCGCTCGGGCACAGGAGCCCGCTCTCCTCTCTTTTCGGGCAGCAACACAGAAACACGGGCGACAAGCGGGCTTCGGGCAGGCACCGCTCAGGCACTGCCCTCCCGGCAGCCGCGGCTCTCCCCGGGCTCACTCCCTCGCCTCGCTTCCCCTCTCTGGCTCCTGAAGAGGGGTAGCACGACGCTGGCCTCCTCCATGGAATCAGCGAGGCGAGACCCCACCGCCCGCTAGGCCAATGCCCCGGGCCCACGGTGGC
>NW_009930107.1:951-1455 GCF_000696875.1 Nestor notabilis | reverse complement strand
AGGGGAGAACATCCTTCCCCTCCGTCCGCAGACAAATCTCTAGGGAAAGGGAAATTGGGGTACTGCAAGACTCTGTGCCATCGGGCATCACACCGTCCGGCACCAAGCGCCCTACTGCAGCCACCTGTCCTACTGCACCCTCCCAGGCACTAAAAGCACGGTTCGGAGACCGGAGGCAGTTATTTCCCCGGCCTGTCATCTCTGGATGCAAAGCTTTGGTTTTAAATGTATTTCCACCCGTACTTAAGACGATGAAAGATCAGGAATTCGCCCTATGCATTTAAACGTTGTTCTTAATAGGCAGAGTGTGCGGAAGCGCACGCCCGGCCTGTTTAAGGAAGACAGACACATAAAACACACCCGAGCTGTGGGTATAAACCTGCTCTCGAGGTCGTCTTGTTGCTCTTGAGGATCAGTGGGGCTGCAAAAGCAGGGACACAACCGGCAGCATCTCGAAACGTGCCACTTTTCTTCCATCCTAAATCAAAGCCATTCGAGGGCATG
>NW_009930107.1:564-914 GCF_000696875.1 Nestor notabilis | reverse complement strand
CTCTTTTTCACACCGGGAAATTCCCCAATGGGGGATAATGGCTGGAAGTCTCAGAAGAGCAGCGCCTCGTTCCCCCTTGCTCCGCTAACCGGGCGTTCTGCAGGAGCACACGCCAAAGGAGCCCTGGCTTTCCCTAGCACGGCTAGTACTTGCTCTCGAAATTACTGAATTAGATGGCCACAACGGTAAGCTTCTCTCGGTTTGGGAGTGGGGATTTTCCACCTCCGCTCCGCTTATTTTCATGTATGTATATATAATTTTATCTACAGCCTTTTAATAAAGCTCCTTAGAAACCGCGACGGAGAGCAGACTTTGCACTCTGGAATTTGCTAATTCCTTCACCATCTTCC
>NW_009930107.1:0-415 GCF_000696875.1 Nestor notabilis | reverse complement strand
CTTTTATTCATGTATGTATAAATAATTTTATCTACAGCATTTTAATAAAGATACTTAGAAACCGCGACGGAGAGCAGACTTTGCACTCTGGAATTTGCTAATTCCTTCAACATCTTCCCCTCCCCGTCCGGAGAGGCACAAACAAATGACAAAGGGGGGACCTGGGCTTTATTTAGCCACCCGCAGACACTAACCGGCGTTTCATTTCACGGCTCAGCGGCGGCACGGAAAGAACCGGGGGCCGACGGCTCCCATGGGTGCCTGCCGGCCTCTTCCTCTCCCCTGAAGCGGCCCGACCTTGCGTCCTTTCGGGTTGTAGGGTGCGAGGCTGGCCACGGCTGTTTTTTACCAAACCCCGGGGGAAGAAAGGAAGGAAGCAGAGCAGAGTGTCAGGCCTCCTTGCTCCATGTCTCCA
>NW_009930106.1:3300-5628 GCF_000696875.1 Nestor notabilis | reverse complement strand
GGAGCTGTTGGAGCAAGTCCAGAGGAAGCCAGGAGGATAATTAGGGTGCTGGAGCACCTCCCATATGGAGACAGGCTGAGAAAGCTGCGGCTGTTCAGCCTGGAGAAGAGATGACTGCATGGAGACCTCAGAGCAGCTTCCAGTATCTGAAGGGGGCCTATAAAGAGTGCTGGGGAGGGACTCTTCGTTAGGGACTGTGGTGGTAGGACAAGGGATAATGGCTTTGAACTTAAACAGGGGAACTTTAAGTTAGATCTAAGGAAGTTCTTCACAGTGAGGGTGGTGACGCAGTGGAATGGGTTACCCAAGGAAACTGTGAATGCTCCAACCCTGGTGGTGTTCAAGGCTAGGTTGGACAGAGCCTTGGGCAACATAGTTTAGTGTGTGGTGTCCCTGCTCATGGCAGGGGGGTTGGAACTAGATGATCTTAAGGTCCTTTCCAACCTTAAGCATTCTATGATTCTCTGATTCTATAAAAGAAATACCTCACCTGTTAGTGCAATATTCCAAAAACCTGTGGAAGGTTAGAGTTTACAAAATATTACAGGGGAAATATAGATGGAAAACTATTTTTCTTTCACTTTGTTCAGATTAGTTATACAATTAATAAGCAAAATCTTTTCTAATCCTAGGCAGATCCTGTTAGGCTGCAGAACAGCAAGCAAAATGTCTAAGCTAATGATGTAGTACTGAAGTAGGTGGTTGGGGTGCAGGCTGGTTGTGCTTTCTTAGCATGAGGGAGGAGACTCGTCATTCCCCCTTCCCAGGAGAACAGCAGGTACTTCTCAGCATGAAACTTTCTGGACCAGATGCTACTTAGTGGCCAAAGAATAACAGCACACCTAAGGCATGGAAAGACAATCTTGTAAAACTCTGCCCCTTCTTGATTCTCAGCTGTTTGAGTGCTCAGTGTACCGCTTAGCAGAACATCCTGTAAAAGTTCTGTGGACAGTGCAGAAACTAATAGAAGCAGGGCCATCCTGAGTGAGCACGCTTACTATGTGTGATAACCACATGCTGTCCTCTTGCATTTTCAAACAGCCTGTCACAATAGTTGAGCCAAACAGCTTGCCTTCTGGTACTGCGGCATCCTCACCTGTAAAATGTTTTGATAGTATTTACCTTCTCCGCAAGGGTGTTATGAGAGTTAATCATGTTTTTAAGAAGCACTTTGGGTGTTTGAAATTTCTGCTAGCAGTATCTATAATCCACAAAATAATATAGCCGTGGAAACACGTGGTATTTTTCCTCATTTGTATTTGATTGCCATTTCTGTTTTTCAACTGATAAATGACTTCCATGCTTACTAACATAAATCCCTGCAAATGTGTGCCATTTATGATCTTAAATACTTGCGAAGCTTTGTCATCCCAATGGTAAGTACTGCACTTGAAAAGGGAGCATCCCAATCATATTTGACCTGTTATATAGATAAAGTCAATAGTGTCTGCAATTACTCTGTGATCCAACAATTCATACCAATCTGTTTTTAAAGACAAACCATGCATAAACTCAAGCTAAGTAGTGGTCTCCTATGATTCTGATTCATGCTGTGATGACAGACCCTCATAAAAGCAGATAAGCTGTATCAAGAACTAATTAAGAACACTGTTTTAATGCCTCCTTTGCATGAAATTAAATAATGGTATTCTGGGAAGAACTAAAGCAAGAAAATCCAGTGTAATTTTTTCTTATTCATACATAGGACTTCGAAACATGCCTCAGATTTTTCTGAAGCTTCAATTTTTGTATGTAACTCTGGGATGTGAATGACAAAAATAAGCCACAGTCATCAGGAAAAGATTTCTTATGTTATCAAGTATTTTGGTTCTGTTTATTCTGGGTGGGATTTCTAGAAAAAAAAAACCCCTAAATTATTCCATATGGAATTAAGACTAAAGTTCTTGGCTTCCCTTAGTAACATGATTGTTTCACTTTATTGATTTTTCAGTAGAGACATCTTGTTAACACTTTGGGGAAGAATACAATACCCAATTGAATAATCAAGTAACCTAGAGCTTTTCAAACCAACAAATAGAGTTTGGAAAATACTTTTATATTTACTTGATACTTGATACCTTTACTGATTTAAACTTTCTCCCAAGTATAAATGGCCATAGCACTCCTCCATGGGTTTTTTTGTGTAAAGTACTTTAGAAACACAGAAACGATACCCGGATTGAAAATTTGCATAGTGGCAGTAGTTACACTGATGTTACCCAATATTTCAGCCCTCTTTCCTGTACACTTGGTTAACAACAGCAGAATGTTGTTAATGTTCCATATGTGTATATATTCCTACAAATATAACCATATTCACTGAAAGTA
>NW_009930106.1:0-3269 GCF_000696875.1 Nestor notabilis | reverse complement strand
AGAGCGTACGAAAGTCTGTTTAAAATCAGATATGATCAGAATCAAACCTCTGTCTAAGTAACCTAATGATGTACATTGCATGACAGTTCATTTTAATCTTTAGTGAAGCAAAGGTAAAATAACAGGTTTTGTTATTTTAAAACCATTTAAATAATGTTTTAAAATAAACCATTTAAATAATGGTTTTACCATTTCTGGAACTCACAATTTGAATATCACAAAACACTTTCCAAAAGTTAGGCTTAACAATACCCTCATGTATTAACGTTATGCCTATTTACAGAGATGAAAGAAAAGGCAAATCAACTGAGTATTGCTCAGGTGGCTTTGTGTTCAGAGTAAGGTTTCAAGAAAGCAGCTAAATTACCTTCCATGTAGACAGAAGTATTTTTGTTTATTTTCCCCTGGTTTATATTGTAATGTGCTTTTTTTCCCCAAATACACTGTACTTTTTATGCTGATCTTATAAACATAGTTTCTAGCTTATTTACACTTGAAAAATATTTGTCATCTGTCATGGAAAAGAGTTTTCTGCAAAGGAATACTGCTGTCCTCTTTCTACTTTTATGCCTTCTGTCTCTTTTTGACAGTAATCTAAAATGACTGCAATGTGTCCTACAGATATAAGTCTGACAGTACGTGGGGAAGACAGTGGCCTCAGAGTAGTCTGGCTGCACTCCCAGTGGAGAAATAGGAAGTGGTAGCAGTTCTGAAACAGCACATTTTTAACTGCAGACACCTGTAACCTGAGCCTACTGAGAACAAGAGAACAGGGAAGCTACCTTGAAAAGGATAATTCTGTAGGAAATTCTTTGTTAAAAAGGGTTAGTTGTCAACTACTAGATTCAAATGAAATTCATTAGACTAGAAAGTCAAAGCATCTGAATCACTCCAGCCTGAAGAACAATTGTGGAAGATATATTTCCAGAGGATCCAATACTTAATCTTCATTCAGATTAAGTAAATTCTTTGTAATTTTTGGTTTGTTAATGTTTGAATCTCTGTTTTTTATAGAACCATTTTCAAACATCAAAGTATTGTATTCTCACCAGAGGTTCCATAAACTGCCCGGTAAGGGGACTTTTTTCTTTTTTTTCTTTTTTCTCCCCTCCCCAAATTGTTTTAATAATCTGTTTTGAGGCATTCATGTGAAGATGGGCATATCTTTTGCCATTAATAACGCTTCCAAGAACATTCCATTTATTCCATTTTCTGGAATGTTCCTTAAAGCTTTGAGACACTCTTTTCAGTTTGGCATTTGAAATTCAAATACATATCTGTGCACAAATTAAAAATGATTAGTCATATAATTTGATTGGTGTTTTTCTTGTTCCCTGACTAGTATGAATGTTCGCAGAAGGCTATATTTAAATGATCTCATCCTTAGATTAAAATGAATTTTCTCTGAACATCTGTGCCTGTGACCTGAATGCTCACGAGAAGTGACTATAAATGGGCTGTTCAGATGTTCAGTTCAAATATGGCTAAGTCTAATTCAATTGAAGAGTTAAACTAGCATGTATTTGTTCAGTTTCAGTAGATCCTGGTGATGACTTGTAAACCTAACTGCCTGTTCCAAAGACTCATGTGTTTCTAGTGCATGTAAGTAAAGGTTACGGGAATGTTTCATGGCAGCTGGGGAAAGGCAGAGCTAGACACAGCTAGCAAAAAACAGCTGAAGGAACAGGTGATGATTTTATTTTTAAATAACTTCACAAAAATATTGTGGATTATGTGTGACTGTGTCAGTGTATCATTTGTTAAATATATGGCTCCTGCAGAATGTATGTATGTGGCATGGTACTGTTATATACATTGCTGTACATGTATAGGGTATAATCCAAGGATCATCTTTCATCGTAGAGGGAAAAATGTTTTTTGCCTTTTTTGGCAAATTCAGAGGAGCTGTCGATCTTTTGAAATGCAGACTGACTGATTGCTCAAAGCCTGATTTCTGTTAGGTATACAGATGGAAATGTGTAGACTTTTTCTATGAATGTCAACAATGGAGTTGTTCAAACGGAAACCACCTTCCTAGGCAGAACTCTAGTCTCACCACAGTTGCTTTGCAATCTTGACAGGGGCAATCACCAAATAAAATTATAATGTGTTGATGCAATAAAGGAAAAATTTTATTCCAAGTTCCTTTCCCACAGATAATTTAGTAGTAATACAAATGCATTGGAGAATTTTCCACAATACTTCTGTAATTTTTTTCAAAATGAAGTGCTTCATTTCAGCCATCTGGTTTAGTGGCTGGGTCATTTTAATCGTAGGATGATTTGAGTTAGAAGGGACCTTAAAGACCATCTAGTTTCAATCCCCTGCCTGGGACACCTTCCACTAGACCAGGTTGCTCCCTGGAAGCCGCCAGGGTTGGGGTTGCCCCCCTGGATGCTGCCGGGGTGGGGGCAGCCACAGCTTCTCTGGGCACCCTGTGCCAGAGCCTCACCATCCTCACAGGGAAGAACTTCTTAATATCTAATTTAAATCTACCCATTACCCCTTGTCTCTGCTTGCTCTTATAGAAAGTCCCTCTACAGCTTTCCTGTAGGCCCCATTTGTGACTGGAAGGCTGCTCTAAGGTCTCCCTGGAGCCTTCTCCTTTCCAGGCTGAACAGGCCCAGCTCTCTCAGCCTGTCTTCATAGGAGAGGTGCTCTAAGCCCTCAGAACGTCTTGGCCTTTCTCTGAATTTTCCCTCTTTAATCCTGATCCGTAAACTCTCGGTCATCTCCTCATCCGTCCCTAGATGGAGCTCCATGCACCCCAGCAGGTCATTGACTCAGAGGATGACACCCCGTCCTCATCTCCCCTTCCTGTATCCTTCCATTCCAATACTTGTCACAGGAGCCATCCCATCACATCTCTGTAATGCCAATAAGATCATAGCCCTGCAGGCTACGTGTGTTTGCATAGAGGCATTTCAGTTGAGCCCCAGATGAAGCTGACTTACTGGCTGGGAAGTACATTTGGGAAGTACAGTCCCACAAACATAGAATCATAGAATCGTAGAATAGTTAGGGTTGGAAAGGACCTTAAGATCATGATGTTAAACATGATGTTAAGCATGATGTTAGGAGTAGTGTTACTGCTCCCACACAAATTATCTACCTTGTCATCTTGCAGGTGCACATAGAGAAATTAGTAGTGCTATTTTTCATGCTATGTATTTATTATCTTTGTATTATGTATTCCGCAATCCATACCGCCTTTCACACTCACACAAAATCTTTTTAACATAGAATCATAGAACAGAATCATAGAATAG
>NW_009930105.1:14197-14949 GCF_000696875.1 Nestor notabilis | reverse complement strand
CAAGTCCAGGTAGATGACGTCAACTGCTCAACTTGTGTATTCATAAACAGTATAACGGTAATCAAGTCAATCTGGAGCACACAAGTATATTTCTTGATCATGCTTATGTTTAAGTTACCTTTAAAAAAAAGCAGCTCTCATGTCTCAGTAGTCAATAAAAAGTTGACCTGGGTAAAAAGTCATGTGCTTTTCAGTAGGGTATTAGAAAGTCTTGTGGTTTCTGAAGATTTTTTTTCTATTTTTCCAAGGAAGGTATCTGATCCCATTGACTTCAGCGATGCTTTGTCTGACCAAAATCTACAGTTAACGAGGTTGGTTCACCACGCAGTTGGCCCCATGCAGTCGAGCAGAAACACGGTCTACCCTTCATCACACAAGTGGAAAAACTCTCTCAGTGAGTGAAAAAATTCTTAAAATACTTAGTCATGTAACTTCCATCAGACTGACACAAATCACTCTGTTAACATTCTGTTCTTAATGATAAATAAACTTAAGAATTGAAGCCCTTGAGTTAGAAACAAAGGCGTAACTCGGCTTCTCTTGTCTCTGCTGCTCTTTGGTAACAGTCACAATCTCTTTAGACTGCTGACATATTTAAAAGACTCAAACCAGCCAACTGGTAGCTTTACAATAACAAAGAAAATTCCCATTTGTTTAATTAAGTAACACCCAGCACCACCATTATGACAAACACTAGTAAGCATCTCTGCATAGCTATGAATATTTAAATACCTCTTGAAAACCAGATCAAG
>NW_009930105.1:0-14180 GCF_000696875.1 Nestor notabilis | reverse complement strand
CATGAATGCTTAGAAAGACACTCAGAATAGAATAATATAAACAGATTATCCAAATCCCACAGCCAGGAACACCAATCACTAAATAGTCAAAAATTCCCCTTGGCTCAGAGGGCCTGCAGCAGTTTGCATCACTCAAGTCCTCAAAACAGAGCTCACAATGGCACGTATTAAATGACTGCAAGGCAAACAAATACAATCAAGGTCACATAAGGAACATTGCTGCCAAATAAGGTAGCTCTTTGTCCACAAAGTATTTTCCCATGAATTACAAAGTTTTGGTACAGCAGGGTGAATTTTTAATAGTACACTATCCACAGAAAGCTCTTATTTCCAACAGCATTTTCAAAATGCATCTTAAAGACCATTTGAGCTTTGGGTTTGCATTGTTTGTTCATTTTTTTTTTTTTAAACAGAGTGGATGCAAATTGCTTGTAGCACTTCTATTTGGGGGATTGTTTCAACAGCCTACTCTTGAGTAGCTGACTTGTAATGTTTCAATGTGCGAGCAGAGGGATCAGTAGCTTTAACCCATCTTGGCATCCAGTAGTGAGGCAGCCAGCTGCTTTGCCCTGGATAGTGCTTTTCAAAGATCTGGCGGTAGTAATAACTTTCTTTTGTTTTAGGAGGATTGAAGGGATATTTCTCTGCTGCCTTTTCCAGCAGAAGGTCATCAACCTGTAGACATAAGCAAACCCTGAGTTAAGCTGCAAATACATTTAATTCCTTACATGTCAATTTGCTGCAAGATAAAAGACATACAAGGATTCACGAACCACTGAATGCCCAAAGATTTCTAAAAAAATAATAAAAAAGTAAAGTCTATTCTAGAGGCGGAGGCTTCTGATAGATAAATCTGTCATAGGCTCACTTCATCTTTATGAATACATAACTGTATTTCCATTTCTCTTTGGGTTACATTCACCTTTGTTAGTAAGCTCACAAGAACTTCCTTCCTATCCTTTTCTTTGCTGTGATTCAAACAGAACAACAGTCTGTTTGCCATGTAAGTGGCTACTTGGGAATTTTTTTCAGCTCACAGGGAGCTGTTGATTATGCTTTTCTAAGCAAGCTCTTATCAATAAAAGACCTGGGACAAAGAGGCAAAGACACCTGCAGATGCTAAGCTGGCTAAGAAAGGGAGGATGAAAAGGTGCACCCGTTGAGGCAATTTCTAGAGCAGCTTCCACTGCCAACATGCTGCCTGGCTCCTCACAGCCATGAAATAGATTTGCCCCAAATACTCCAATGCAGGCTCAGGGCAGGCAGCACAACACTGTGGCCCAACTACTTTCTTGGATACAGAGAAAGAAAAAGGGAAAAAATCAGTTGGTGGCAGGAGAACACCCATCCACAGTCTTGACTACGCATATTTTTGTGTAACAGTGCTCTGGTGTAGACTGAGTGTTATTCGTTCCTCTTGATGATTAAACTGCCTCTGTACAACAGAGATACTATCTTTTGTCCAAAGTCAAAATACTGCAGGTCTTCATTGGTTAGCAATGCAAGCAGAGGTTTTAAAAAGCAAAAGATTTAGATAGGCAAGCCTGGGAAAAACAAATGAGGTAAACAAGCAAGGACATTATAAAATCATTATGCTGTTACTCAGCTGCAGATTAAGTTCATGCAAGTGCTTTCAGCTGAAGCAACTGCTTTGTGTGTAGCACTGAAATTGTGTTTGCTGACACAATCTAATTTGCAATCCAGATACTTAAATGATGTTTGTTTCCTTACACAGTAATTTCTGTCAGGCTCTAGCATTTCTTTCTATCTAGGATTTCAAATGCCTTTAACCAGAAGACCATTAGAAGATAGACAATCACTGATTAAAGTTTATCTTGCTGCTCCACCATGAGGCTCAAGTTTTTATCATACCCAGATTTATTCTCCCAACTAAGCATGTGAACTACCTCCCCCTGGCAGCCATATCTAATGCACCTAAATGCGGAAGACAAAAAATAGTAGTGCTGTACCTGTTGATCAATATAGTCCTGAAGAATAGAAAACCAGGATTTCTTTACTGATGCTATACCATCACTGAAAGCTTCTTTGGGTCTCCAGAGTATTTCTTTGGGAAGCAAGTTGGAATCTTCAAAGGCCTGTCTTAAAAGGTATTTTTCAATTCCATTCTGTTTGCAGAAGGATAAACAATGTTGTGAGTCTTACGCATGGCAGTATAAACATCTGGCTTTAAACACTTAAGAAACAGTTTTCTCTCAGAAGGCCTGGTCAGAAAAGGGTTTCAGTAGTCCAACAATCCAGCAAAACATTTAAAAGCAAACTTACCTTTGTGTAGAGAACATAACCACTAAATTCGCAATTTGGTCATGCTTTGAATACAAACCAGTGAATATATAAGATCACATTGGGTCCAACCCTAGTTTTACACACCTTTGGGACTCGCAGTTCTGCTGGTAGAGATAAATAATAAGTAGTAAACCGGTGATCCAAAAATGGGACTCTCAGTTCAAGTCTAAACAGGGGAAGTAAGTACAAAAAGATACTGAATTAAACAACAAGCCATATACTTACAAAATTCTTTACTGTTAAGCATTCCCTGTATTCCATATAAACAAGTTTTTCTGCTTTTACTTTGAAGAAATTTCACTTGCATATTCATGACTATCTGTATTTAATTCATAAACTTGGAAAGTTAAGATTTAATAAAGATATCAATGATTTATGATGCCATCTGCTGGGCAGGTTCTAGCACAATGAATTTAAAGACTACAGACCTGCAGGATTTGCAACAACCATTGGACCATGTAAGCAAAAAAAACACTGAAAAAATAAAAATCCTGTTGCCCCCAGAAAACTACCAAGTTGCTCACTGAGATCTGCAGCTCAGCATTTGTGAAGATGTCACAGAATCAAGCAAGGATTTCTGCTCTATCATTTCTTAAATCCACATTTGTTTGTGTTTTCAAAAAACAAACTAGAAGGAGTCGCATGGACTTTAAGCTATTTACTACTGATTCTGCAGCATTTACACACTTTCTCTCCTACACCAGTGGCAGTTATACACGTACAAAGTCGTCTTCCTTATATTCTCTTATGCATACCACGACTTCCAATGACACTAAAGGCAACAAATAAAATTACAGTAACTGTGTCTTCAGTAGGAAGACTCCCTCTCAGCTGCCCAGTTTCAAAGTCAGATAGAGATGTTATGCTGAATACTAGTAATTTTATTGTCTCTGTAGCTTCTCCTCTGATAAAGAGCTTCAACTGCTTCAGCATACCAAAAAACCTCAAGAAATGGCAACTCTCCAAAGAGCAGCCAGAGTGAGATATTAAACAGCCTTGGATATGTGACCAAACTTTTCAGCCCAAATCAAATTATGAGGCAAATGGCAGGACTACTCACCATGTCCACCTCTTATATAGGAAGGAGAAATGTAAGGAAGTACAAAAAACTGCAAGTCATTTTGTGGCAGGATCAATATACCACACAAGTTTCCCAATAGGCAAGTTGTTTGGTTTGCCAAAGGTACCATCTTTTTCTCATCTATAGCCACTTCCCAACAATACTTATTACAGTCAGGTACCTGACTCAATGCACATACTTTCTTTCCTCTTTATGTTCTTTTAATTCTTCGTGTGCATGCTGATTATCAGATTCAAGATTCCTCTTTGTCTAAACCTCAGAAAAAAATTAAGTCAAATATGACTTTGCCTTCCCTCCTTAACTCTGCATATTTATATTCCTAATTCACTGCTTCTATGAAGACCACTACAATCCTAGACAAAAGATATTTCCTGCATCAGCTGGCAACACAGTGGGCCCTATAGTCACAGAAGACTGGATTAAATTTTGTGGTGTGTGATTTGCTATTGCTTAAATTCCTTCAGGCTACAAACTGTTCTGCCAAAGTGTTTGGTGTCTTCAGTTATATTAAGATACACAGGTCAAACACAGCATGGGGTGCACCCCATTTGCTACTACTACTCTGAAGACCAATGATCATCTTCAATTATTTTAAACTCAGACAGTAGGAATAAAGTTATCCTGCATCACAATATTCTGAATCACTTAGTAATTCAAACAGTAACAACAAGTCAACAACTAACGGTTGTATTTTCCTCAACAGCAAAAGAACTTTTAAGATCTTCTTAGCCTTTTAAACCACAGAAGTCCTCAGCATCCAAGAGAGTATGTTTTACCCATGTGCTGCAGTAGTTCTGTCTGCACGAAGTACATCAAACAGGTAGAGCTCCTTCAGAAGCCTCTCACTCTCTTCTGCAGCCTCTTCAGGAGATGGTGCCTGTAACCAGACATATGCATGTAGCGCGCAGACATAACACAGCAGCACTGAGGAAACCACTACTTGAGTTGTAGTGATCACCTAGTGATGTAAGAACTAGGAAAGACTACATTACAAGAAAGAGCAGTCTTGGGAATTTTTTAAAAAATTTGTTGGTTTTTTTTTTTTGGGTGACTAAATTAAACCCCTTGGACTTTATGCCACCTCAGGAGAAAGTCTCAACAAATATACAGTGGTGACAACTCTCAAGCATCACACCTTCAAGTCTCATAATTTTCCACTGAAGGGGAGAACAAGCATCTCAAGGGCTTTCTGTATAGGGAATATATTTACCTTATGGAAATATATATATCCTTGTGTCAGTTCATCTGATCCTTCTCCTGAAAAAATGACCACACTATCCGTTTTTTTCCGTATATATTTGGAGACAAGATACATACCTTAAAACCAAAAAAGTATAAAGTTATTAAAATACAGCTACTTATTTGACACTATATACAGCTTGCCCAGTTTTGAATTTAGCATTTTAGAAGTTTCGCTACCACACTACTTTCTTCTGTAGCAAACAACTGCAATACGCTAAAATAACACCTCATTGTTATTCAAAGCCATCAACAGCAACACTAGGTATACTGCAGATACATCTAAACTGTGTACTTACACTTAGTCCTCAAAATATCAGAAAGATATGTCTGTCTGTGATCCTGGGAACACTGTAGGATTCTCATGGGAACACAGAGATGTTATTCTGACTCAGTTTGAAATGAAGCACATGATTAATTCCAGCACAGTCCTGAAGAAACCTTTCCACTTTGGAGAACAAAACTACCAACAAAAGCTGCTGTTTAACACTCTGCCACTGTGGGTTGAATGTATGAAGCCATTTTTTCAATTATGGTTTTTTTTTCAAGAGTTATTTATTAATCAGAATTAATTCCTTCTCCTCACTGCATCTTTCCAAACAATATGCTTCCATAACACAAGTATTAGAGATCTAAGGAAAAGGATCTAGTTCATTAATTTTCATACTAAGCAACAATCACAAAGAAAGATGACAGCTGAAAAGTCTATTTTTTAAATAAACACTTTCAATATTTCACATTGTAAAGTTGTATCTTCATGTCTCAAATTCCACACAGGGAATCTCAATTTTAAAAACTGTGTTGCCTATTTGGCTTAATAATATTTTTGCAATGCTTTAGGATGACACAAGACTAACAGGATAAAAAGTCAAAGCTTGCATTGCACAGCAGGTCACAATGGATTAGGGTTTTTCATTCTATCAGGCTGGCAACCCTTTGTAAGAAGCTGTTGTTGACTTCCTTCATTTCTCAGAATCAAATATACATTATAAGAAGTCTACCTGGCTTGAGTGAACATATTACTAAACTGTGACAAGAAATACTTCATTTTACCCTTTCCTTGCATAATTTTTATACTAATCATAATTGGTTTGTTGTCATAACATTGAGTATGACCTGTACATTTCCCTGCTTCCGTCAAGGAAAACCTAGACCTGTAGATTTAACGTTTCTTCTTCATACAACTTCTGTTTTTCATTCCAAAGCTTCAGAAACAGCTCTTGACAATTGTTTTGTACAGTCAGTGACTTTGAAACTACTAACAGTTTTGCCTCAGTGTGGTATCACAGAAAAGACTGGGGAGCAGAATGTGGGATTTCCAGCTCTCAGGTTCCGTGACTTCTAAAGGATCTAGTAGATGATTACATGATTTTGCACAAAATTTTATTTGGGTGATATAAAGCAAAGGTTGCTGTTAAAAAAAAAAAAACAACTTACCAATTGAAGCTCTTATTGTTGTTATATCATAGGTTTCCAAGGAGAAGATAACATCCTCTATCGCCTGAATTCCCTCTTCGGAATTAAATATTACTTCATGATGTTCACTGCCTATATGGGCTGCCACCTGTTTGCAAAAGGTCACAATAATGTATTACTTTTCAATTAAAATATTTTTTAAACATACATTGTACTTAAAACCACACACACTGAGTGAAAGCACCATCTCCCTTCTGTCACAGAGAGAATTACATGACATTAGGCCAAGAAAAGATGATACTGTAGCAGCCTCTGACTTGCAGTGGTACATTCACCAGGGGGAACATCGTCTCCATAATTACAATGTTCAATCATGATTCCAACAGCCACCCAGCTGCTTGCCCAAAGCGTAACAGCATCTGCAAAGGCTCTAAATACTCCAGATATTTGTCCTAAAGAGAAAAAGCAGCTCAAAAGCATGACAGCCTATATACCTAAAGAGTACTCCAGATGGCAAACAGTTTGTACAGGGCTGTTAATTCAGTAAACTGATGATTAACTTAAAACATTTAACATACATGCAAATGTCGTAGCATAGGAACCACAGCATGGAGATTTACCCTGAAACACAGAGGCAGAATTGAGACAACTACGAAGTACCATCCTTCTGGTAACAACGCAGTGAGAGTTTGTTACGAAAGTCTTCCAAATACAAGAGAAAACAGGTAAAGCTAAACTATCTCTTTTGTAAGATTTAACTAAGCAGCAAATGTACTAAATGATTTACCGCAAACTGACTTACATCACAACAATACATGAATATTCAGTGTTACTATTAAAACCATAGCATGAAGTTAGCACCATTAATATACACTGTTTAGCACTCAGCAGCTCAGAACAAACTGAAAGCAACACTTACTATACCTTTCTGGCAGCCAGTAAGTCAGGACTGTTTTCCATTCCAATTGCAAAGGTTTGTAATGAGTAACTGATGTTGATTTCTTTCATGAGTTTCAGAAGAACAGCTGCAACCAAGCTGGAATCTAAGCCCCCTGCCAACAAACCAAATTATTTGGTTAGGTGTTTGCCTGTTTTTTGTTTCCCCTTGAGGACATGAATCTAGACAGAGGAATCTCATGTGTGGGCTTCATTTTTAAGCCATGTGAATCCAATGTACTTCCTGTACAAGTGCACATTTAACTCTGCTTAACAAGAGATCAGGCAGCTTCAGTGGAACATCTTCAGTAACAATTGTTAGTAATTTTGGTGTCAGAAGCATCAGTGGAAATCCTTCTTTAAGATACACAGAAAGTATGCTGAAAACATTGTACCACTGCAGAACATGCCTCTTAGCAACTCTGCTGTAATGAGATTTATGTCTCTACCCTCTTCTTACCTACACATTTGATACTCTACTGACAGAACTACACAATTTATTTTTTGGTTTGCTGTTTGAATAAAGAGGATTAAGTGAATTAATGTTTAGTGTAAGATTCTACTATTTTTCAATCATTTTTTAAAGGGAGTTTTGAGTGCTGTTATTCTTTTAAACATCACTTCAAAGTGAAAAGGTTTGCTAGTGACATTCTTTTTTTTTCCTCCTTTTCTTTCCAAACAGTGGAAGGATTTGAACAGCTCGGAAAACAAACAAAACCCAAACCCAAGAGATGCACGAGCTGCCTAGATGTACCCCAAGACTCCACCTTCTTATTCGCATGAGGTAGTTCTGCTAATCCTTGACTAGTTCTACTTGCTGTTTCCCTTTGAAGTACTGAGCAAAACAGTACCTGTTCTCCCACACCTGCCTGCAGTTCTAACAAGCATAAGGCAAAACTCTCTTCTCTCCGTTTCCTAAGGTCTGCACGTGTTTTTTCAGCCGAGTGCATTAGCATCCATTCCCACCCTGATCCCCTCTGTGGACATGCTACCTTGCAAATAAAATACCTCCTTCTGTAGAAATTACATGCAGAGTCTGAGAAAAGTGGAACACAAATAAAACTGAGTGCTTAGGATGTGGAAATCAGGGAAATCAAAACCTGAGTTTCCACTGTGAAGTTGTAGAACTCCCTATGTGACTGGAAACGTAAGCATTTCTCCAACTGTGATGCTCCAAGCATAGTCAAAATTGTGAAGCACTGAGATACTCTGGTATTATACCAGCAATGGCACTAAGGTTTGCTACTAATACATTCTGCATGTGCATATGAGGAGCTGCTGACTGCCTTCTAATTTGATATGTGAAATTTGGGGTTTGAACAGGTTTTTTACCAAGGCTGGGATCTTTAAACTCCACATTTCATTTACCTCCCTCCTACTTTTTATGATGCCATATTAAGGAAATGGTCCAACGGCATCACCTAGTCAGTTCTCTTGCATTCAAATGCACATGTGATGGGGTTCTTGATATATGAGTGCAATTACTGATGTTCAGTGAATGCATCAACAGCATTTCAGAACTCTAACCACAAGTACAAAGTGCTACAAAATCAAAGTAAGTAAGATATGAACCCCAAGGCTGCAAAGTCTTTACCTCTGTAAAGTACCTCTATAACACTGAACCACCAGATCACAACACAGATGACCTAAGTCAGTGAACAACTTCCTGTACCTCACCTGAAAAAGAGTGCAGCAATCAATTTTGGTCCAGATGGTCCCCTGTAATTTGGTAAATCAAGGGCAGTCTAGGATGGAGGCTAAAGCAAAGAAGGTGAGAAGTAAGAACTTCACTTCCTCCTGCTATCTGAAACATGCCAAAGATTTTTTCTATGCTCAATCTGTGCAAAGTGAATGTAATTACATTTTCTTTTTAGACACTGACCTAAAGCATGAATTTCATATATTTAAGTGGATATATGGTGACTTTTCAATAAAAAATTATTTTTTTCTTCTTAATTAAAAATAGTCAACGTCTCAACAAGACAACATCCCACACCAGAGTAAGCTTTAAAAGTGTAAGATTTTCAAGATAAACTGGAAAACTTTATTACAAACTAACAAGTTCTCCATTATCTGCTCTATGAAGCAAATGAATATTTGTATCACTTCAGTACATCACAGCAGAACAGACGAAAGAGAGAGAAGATAAGGAATCACTGTGATTCTTGCTACTTACCTGACAGTAGACAACCAATCCTTCTATGAGCCATCAAACGTTTTCTAACAGCATTTTCAAACAGAATACGGATGTTGCTCTTCACGGTTTCAAGATCAAAGCCTATTCAGAACAGAAAAGAAAAGGAAAAGAAATCCAAGAAGCGCTACTTAGGCTTTGCTAGATTATGCTGTTAGGAAACAAAGATATTTGTCTAAATTTCCTTTGATAATGAGGGCATGCAAATTCATCTTTGTACATCACCACCTACGAAAACAATTCTAAAGTCCCTACATTATAAGGTTTTTCCAGTTGGCACTTTTTAAAACCAGTTATATTTCTTCATAGATCAGAAGCAGCAGTAAATGGTTTGCTGTACTACCTGAAGGCAGAGTTTCCACTGTATCACACGCAACATGGAGTGGTTCATCTTTATAGCTATGGAATTTTACTAATTCCACTGATGCAACTTTGCCAGAGGGCTTTAAATCCAACACTTCATAATGACCAGGGAGAAATGGTTCCACTTTAGAACATACAGATGATGAATGCTTTAAGTTGGTAAGTCCTACAGATAAAATGGGGGAGGGGGGAAAAAGTAAGAAAGTCAGAGTTTTTACCTAATCAGTTACACCTCATCCAACAACATCTGTACTAAACCTATAAACAAATATTTAATCCAGATGTTAAATAAATAATTTTGAGTCAGAGTCTGCTCTGGCTAGTGCATGGTTCTGCTTCTGGCAGATGACACACAGATTTGAGCTGTCTCAAGCTGAGGCAGACAGTGATGGGAAGCCAGCAAACGACAATTTATATCCCTGTGAGCATTAAGAGCAGCACTTTCTTGACATGATGTCCAGCTCAAAATGTAGTATGCTTATGAGAATTCAAATGACAATTAACAACTGATTTTGTGTTTAAAATTAGGTGTAGTAAAGCTAACAAGGGGGTTGTAATAAAACTACATCACTGAAGTGATTGCTTAATTGACAGTGATTTAGTGATTTCGTAATTCACCAGTTTCAGACTGTACTGTAGTATGTAGTACTACTGTTAAGAGGAGCCAAGCTACATTGAAGTCTGATAACAAAATTGATATACAGTAAACAGGAAGGACCCAAGAAATCAAAGTCAATTTTAGGCAATGAACTCCCTTTTGGCACTGTTCAGATTTGTCTATGCAAGTGTCAAGACTAGAGATAATTACTTTAAAAAAGATGTATCATCAAAAAAGAAAAAAAATCATCATCAAATAAATTGAGTGTTGCCTGAAAATTACCCAGTGCTGCAGGAAAGTTCAGTAGGGTTTTAAAATCCTTGGCTTTTACAGGTTAGCAGTTCTTGTGGCACTATTTCCCAGTTCACCATAGAACAGCAGGATAAAATTCTAATATAATTTATCATAGCATAAATCTAGCCTAACTCTGTAGACTACATTTAACTTTGGGGTAACAAAACATCTTGGGCTCAATACTGCTACGATTCTAGAACAAAAAGAATTATAAAATTATATAAGCAAGTTGTTGTAGAGATATTAAGGACAATTAAACATCTTAGAGGTTTACTATCTGTGGGTTTTGTTCTAATGATACGTAGTGCTTAAACTTCTAAATGTAGTTCATTTATTACTGAACTTACAGCTCACTTCTTTGTCACACTTAGAAGAAAAGCCTAACAAAGTAGTTTGACAACAATACCTAAGATTATTTAGGCACTAAACACAACTGGTTTTACCTTTTGCCTCAGAACAGACACCCAAAAATCCATCATCAGTCAGCACCTTGAAGAGTGGTCTGACTCCATAGGTATCTCTCGCCAGAAACACTTTTCTGTTTGCGGTGTCCAGAAGGATGAAAGCAAATACACCATCTAGCATGGA
This sequence comes from Nestor notabilis, assembly GCF_000696875.1. Lineage (NCBI taxonomy): Eukaryota > Metazoa > Chordata > Aves > Psittaciformes > Psittacidae > Nestor > Nestor notabilis. Next base: position 3,167 of record NW_009930105.1, on the reverse strand, counting down.
TGCTGTTTGTTCTATTCCTCCTCTGTTGTAAAGATGAAGTATAACCTCACCATCCACTAATGTTTGATACTCAAATCCAAACTGCTTCTGCAACTAAGAAAAAATACAAAGAAAAATGTCAGAATTTGCAAACATTGACAGCATGCTTATTAATTGAAGAAAATACCCAACACCATTCATGTAATTGTTCAGTAAGAAAAATATTTTTCTTTTGTAAAATCACAGTTCAAAAGTTACATAAACATTTTTGCCAAAGAGGGCAATTATGCTTTTGTGTTAAAAATATTATCCAGGATCATCTCTCAGACAATGTAAATTGACTCTGCAGTCTTAAGCAATTCACATCATGGCAAGTTTTCAGGGATACATTTCTATCTGAGGATGTGAAACTGCAAACCCATGCCCCTGCCCCTCAGAAGCACTAGGCTCCCCATCTCCCACAGGCAAATGGCAGACGCAGGTCGTCTCTGCTTCTAAAAACCCAATTTGAAACAGGGCCATCAAAGACATCATTTATTATAGTCTGAAATCACACAGTAGCACTTTCTTATCAAATAACAACATTTATGTAAGCCCTCCGCTGCTCCAAAACACACAGACACTGGTAACATCTCTGCAGAGTAAAGCAGTTCAAAAATAAACTTTGGTTTACTTATTTAATCACTGCAATTCCTCAGTGATTTTGTTTTTTTTTTTTTACTCACAATTTCCTTCTGCCTTATCTTCCTCCATTCCTCAAACTAACCTTTTCACTCTGCCTGTGCAGATGGAGTGGGGGAGGAAGAAATTAGCTGTCAGACTTAAGTCAGACCAAATATTCTTCATGTTCTTGTGGTGCTACTCTTAAAGTCGTTTCAGTATCTACCAGACAGGGGGAAAGAGAGTTTCAAGAAAACACTAACAAGTCAAGAAACCCCAAAGAACCAATGCTTTGGCATTTTGAGTTCTTGAGTTTTAATTGCTATTCATGGAGCAAAGCACTGGATCAAACTGAGTAGATATTAATATTACTAAGTCATTTCCCTAAACAAGATGCCTGTTTCACCAAAGATCCTTTCCTAGATAGGTTTCAGCCACAAGCCTGAAGGAAAAATCTGTTTATACCCCTGTATAAAGCACATACATAATGTAGTGAGAACAACTGAACAAATTCCTACAGATGTCAAAGGAAGTTTTGCACAATTCAAGTCCCCTTAGGACTGTATGTAGCACAATTGAGAGCAATGCTTACTGCTTTCAACAGCAGAAAGACTACAATGCAAAACACACCAAGTATTACAGACTGCTGGTACAATGCATTTCACATGTACTGCAGGGCAAAGTTTATCTCGCCTTTCAAACAGACACTTGAAGATGGGGAAAAAAAATAACCCCCTGCCTATTCAAATTCCCAGTGACGTTACTGATGTCAGTGACATTGCCTGCCTCCAAGTTCGAAAATGTGGTAAGTACTAAGACATCTCAGATTATTCCTACGTTTCTAATGCTACCACGCTCAGCTTATGATTAATTTTAAGCATTCAGTTTCAGCATGATTCAGAAACAGGCATGACTGTAAGATGCTTTATACACCAAATTTGGATGATCTGAATTACTTCCCTTTACAAGTAACATAGTGGGCATGGACATCTCAGCACAGAGACTGAAGCACTCAAGGCGATGTTCAGCAGCAGCATCACACCCACCAGGGACACTGAGGTACTTTAGGAAGTAAGTACAGAGTTGCTACTTGTTTTGTGCCCAAGGGACTGACTTAGGTGGCTCTTAAAAACTCCACAAAGCTGCAGACGCCTAAGGATTTTGGTGGCATAATGGAAACATCTGCCTCGTGCTTGATGCTTTACTTAAATACCTAAGCATGCATGCTATACATATCTTAAAGTGACACATTCCAACTGAATTGATATGCAGAAAACAAAAATGCAACACTCAAAAGCTTGGCGAACAACCCAAAAGAAATGAAGAGTAAGACAGCCTAAAATCATTTGATTATAAAGAGAGAAGGGGAGGAAAGAGGCTTTGAATTCCCCTCCCCAAGAGATAACGAAGAATGCATCTTTATTTTAAACTCATCAAACCTGAAGATACAAATACTTATTGATCCCTACAACACTCACCTGTTTGAAATTGTAGATCTCTCCATTGTAACACAGCCACAGATATGGGAATTTCTTCAGCCGGATAGGCTGCATACCATATAGCTGATCAACAACCGCGAGGCGGTGGAAACCAAAACAACAGTTGGTGAATCCATTAACGTTCTCAAAACGAAATGCATCAGGACCTCTGTGTGCTATCTTCATGGCACTTACACACTGGACCGAAAGGCATTCATCATTCCCAAACAAGGCCCAGATACCACACATTGTGAGGCTGTGGATCTACCCGAAGAGGAGAACCTGTTCCATAGACATGAACATTATAAGCAAGTGCTGACATGTAGAAAACACAAACAACAAACATAGGGTATTAATCACTTAAATGTTAAAAGGACCGATCAAGAAAATAGCGTTTTGCCAACACAAGGTAAAACCTGCAAACTTTGGCCACCAAGAAATTAGGCTTAAGTTTACCTTCAGGTACACCAAGGTTGTCTATGACTTTTTTTATAGAGCAACAAATAGAACAAATCATACCGGGCACTGGGTATCATCTGTAGAAGTAACATCATTTCAGTAGAAATACTGACAGTCCTTTCAGTCTGTGGCCTTCCAACACATAAAGGGGGCTTATGAGAAAGATGAAGAGAGGCTTTTTATCAAGTCCTGTAGCAATAGGACAAGGGGCAATCGTTTCAAACTGAAAGAAGGTAGGTTTAGACTGGACTTCCCTAGCACCATGGGTGGCCCTGATAAGAAAGGTGTGGTAGAAGCAATGTTGGTGCTGTGCCAAGCTCCCCTTGGCACGCCTTTTGCAGCCCCAGTGTCCCCGGAGCTGTAGGCTTTGTCTCCCTGAAGCCTAACCCTAACCCGAATGGCATCATGGAGCTGCGGCTGAGGTCCCCAGCACCATAACTTGGCCTGTAGGTCCCTAGCCGCAGCCCACGTCCAGAGCTGCAAAAGGCACGTGGAACTGGGCTTTCCCTCCGGCTGTGGCGGCTCCCGTTTGCCCCACGGTCCCTGGGATTCTCTAACAGGCGATCGCAAACACCCTGGGGAAGTCCCCTC
>NW_009930104.1:0-2270 GCF_000696875.1 Nestor notabilis | reverse complement strand
GAAGGACTTGGGGGTGTTGACTAATGAGAAACTGAACATGAGCTTCAGTGTGCACTTGCAGCCCAGAAACCAACCATATCCTGGGCTGCATCAAAAGAAGCGTGACCAGCAGGTCGAAGGAGGTGATCCTGCCCCTCTACTCTGCTCTCGTGAGACCTCACTTGGAGTACTGTGTACAGTTCTGGCGTCCTCAACATAAAAAAGACATGGAGCTGTTGGAGCAAGTCCAGAGCAGGGCCACGAGGATGGTAAGAAGAGCACCTCCCTTATGAAGACAGGCTGAGAAAGTTGGGGCTGTTCAGCCTGCAGAAGAGAAGGCTGTGTGGAGACCTCATAGCAGCCTTCCAGTATCTCGAGGGGGCCTGCAAGGATGCTGGGGAGAGACTCTTTATTGGGGACTGTAGCGGTAGGACAAGGGGTAATGGGTTCGAACTTAAACAGGGGAAGTTTCAACTCGATATAAGGAAGAAGCACTGGAATGGTTTGCCAAGGAAGTTGTGAATGCTTCAACCCTGGAGGTGTTCAAAGCTAGGTTGGACAGAGCCTTGGGCGACATGGTTTAGTGCGAGGTGTCCCTGGTCATGGCAGGGGGTTTGGAACTAGATGATCTTAAGGTCCTATGATTCTATGAAAATTGTTACCTATCCTATCACTCCCTGGTAAAGAGTTCTTCCTTCTCTCTCCTGTAAGCCCCCACACCACTCAGCTTGACTTCATCTGCAAACTTGCTGATGGTGCACTCAATTCCACTGTCCATAGCCCTGACAAAGGTGTTAAGTAATACTGCTCACAACATAGACCCCTGATGGACCCTACTCATAATTGATCTCCTTCCAGACATTGAACCATTGACCACTACCTACTTTCTGGATTGGATGCAACCATCCAGCCAATTCATCATCCACCAAATGGTCCACCATTGGTGAGAATTTTGAAGAGATATCTTCATCTCTTCGTTTTAGAGACAAAGGTGGTGTGTGGTACAGTACCAAACGATTTGCACATGTCCTGGCAGATGACATAAATCACTCCTCCCTTATCCACCAATGATGTAACCCTACTGTAAAAGGCCAACAGACTGGTCAGGCACAATTTGCCCTTAGTGAAGCCATACTGGCTGTCACAAATCACCTCCCTGTTTTCGGAGAGGATCTGCTCCATGATCTTGATGGGCACTGGGGGGAGACTTAATGGACTGTTTAAAGGCAAACAGTGAACTTGGAAGTTAGGAGACAGGACCATGATGTGCTAATATTGCCTGAGTTTTCATTCTTCTGAGCCCAGTCAACAGTTACTTTTTTTATTTTCTCATTAAGCCAGAAAATAGCTTCACCCCCTCCTATTCTGAGGCAAGACCCATAACGTGATAAACACACTAAGTTGCACCCATTTGGGCAGTAGTTTCAAGAAACAGAACCGTTATCAACAGAGACATGATCAAAGGCATTTGACGGTAAATCCTAAAAAGGAGGAAAAGCTTTGCTGCGTGAGTCTTCGATGAGGCATTACAAAGTGACCTTTTTTCGCTAGTGCCCACATAGCTACCCAGGGCCAGATATTACCAGGGACAGCAGATAGCAGAGAACTGCCCTGACAGATCACAGATGGATTGTGCCTGATGTTACAATGACATACAGGACATACATGTGTAGAACTACTCAACTTCCCTATCTTGAAGAGAACATACAGAAATTCCTGATGCACACAGATTAGGCACAGCCACCTCCACCAGTGGTAAGAGGCATTTTTTAATCTCATCTCTTTCAACTACTGCAGACAGTGCCTGTAACAAAGAAAGCAAGCTATTCTGTCCTATTAAACACAAGAGGCTGTTGACAATATATTTTAAAACAGATATGAACACTGCTTGCTCTTGCTTTTAAGATAAAAATATCAAAAAGAAATGTCAGCAAGTTTCATCTCTGTACCACCACACACCCTGTATTTTGGGGTTTTTAAATTAAGGTTACATTGTATTTCTTGCACACATGCTCCATCCTCAAATAAAACTCCACTTGACAACTTGCAATCATTCTGTTTATTTGAAATCTCTTCCTTCAATTCATGTTGCTTGATACAAGATGTCTCCTTACCCACAGAAAAGGCTACAAGTTTCCTGACACGACCATATCCATCACCACATACTCAAAACCCAGCAAATCTGCCAGATAAGCTACCTCCAGCTGATACCTGCACAAGCTTCAGTATTTGAATTATCCTCATGTATTCTGCTATGTTTTTATACATATAGATATATATAAAAATACATA
>NW_009930103.1:0-1410 GCF_000696875.1 Nestor notabilis | reverse complement strand
TAAAAAGAGAGAGTGTCAGGTTAAGGATGAGTCTGTGTTTCCAGAGTACAACTCCTACCTTCTGGCAAGCCTCTTCAGCCAAACACAAGGTTTGTTTCGAGGTACCTGCAAGCTGGTAGAAATACTACAGTGTGAAAACAGTAATGCAAGTCCATCCAGCCATTAAGACTTTTTACCTTTACATACGCACTTGTGTGGGAGGAGACCAGGAAATTTCAAATGTACCTGGCAGCCTGAAGCGATGGGTATGCCCCAAGTTAACTTATAGATCTTAATTACTTCTGATGGTTAACCGACAGAAGCAACTGAAAACAGGAAGGCAAATGAAGCCATTGCCTGCTGGTTCCTTCAGGCGTTCAGAGAACCTTGAGAAGTGCTGTTGTGCTGACACAAGCCTTGTGCTGCCCTTCACATGCAGACATACGCCTGTGCAGTCATGCGTGGGACATCATGCACTGCCGGGAAGGTTCAAACACCCAATAAAACCTTATATGAGGAACTGGTTACAAGAAACTCGATGTAATTCAAGTGTACAGGCTCAGTAACTTGTAGTATTTCAACATGAGCGTTGGCTTACTAAAAGCCAAGACTTTGGGAGCCTGATGTTATGCGATGATCTTGATTTAAGCAGGATGTTTCTAGTCGTCAAGGTTCCACTTATAGAATCATAGAATCAACTAGGCTGGAAAAGCCCTTTAAGATCATCAAGTCCAACCGTTGCCCCAGGACTCCCAAATCCAAATAATCCGCTCAAAATTTCAGAAACTAAAATAATGCAGTGTTTATTGAAAATAAACCACACGCACTTGAGTGGCTGCAGTCGTGGTGAAAGTGGCTGAAATAATCATCTCATTATCAGAAGGTTCATTTTTTTCCATTTGACCCTTGATTTATCGATTACTTGTTTAGTTGGTTACTAGGTTGTTCAGCCTGCAGAAGAGAAGGCTCCTGAAGGGGACACCTTAGAGCAGCTCCAGTGCCTAAAGGGGCTCCAGGAAACCTGGAGAGGGGCTTTGGACAAGGGATGGATGAAGAGGACAAGGGGGATGGCTTGAACCTGCCAGAGGGGAGACTGAGATGAGCTCTGAGGCAGAAGCTCTTCCCTGGGAGGGTGCTGAGGCGCTGGCACAGGGTGCCCAGAGAAGCTGTGGCTGCCCCATCCCTGGCAGTGTTCAAGGCCAGGTTGGACACAGGGGCTTGGAGCAACCTGCTCTAGTGGAAGGTGTCCCTGCCCGGGGCAGGGGTTGGGGCTGGAGGAGCTTTAAGCTCCCTTCAACCCAAACCACTCCATGGTATTCAGTGTTGTCTGAACTCAGCACAACCCTCTATCCCAAACCTCCATCAGGCCAACACCACATCTGAGGGCGAGAAACACTGTTTTCCCACCAGCCTTCTTGCCTACGGTGCCTT
>NW_009930102.1:3324-3598 GCF_000696875.1 Nestor notabilis | reverse complement strand
ACTTGGAGGGCTGCAGCTCCAGCTGGCTCCAGGGAGGGCTCTGGCTGAGCGTCCCCACCTTGGCTGGCACCCAGAGCAGTCTGGGGGCTGGATGGGGCCCCCACCACTGTCAACATCATCTCCTCTTCCTCCTGCTGCCCAGGGTGGGCCGGGGGCTCACTGGGAGGGCTCAGGGGGCTGCTCTCCCCCAGGACTTTGGCATCGGTTTCCCAAGCAGTCTGGTCTGGGGGGGCATCAACAGGCAGAGGGGTCATGGGCGCGTGGGGGGGAAGAA
>NW_009930102.1:2818-3196 GCF_000696875.1 Nestor notabilis | reverse complement strand
ACAAAACCCATCCGCCCCGCTCTCCGAAAAGGCACCGGGTGGTTGGAGCAGTTCGAGGGGGGCCCCCACATACACTTCCCGCTCCGAAGCTGTGAAAAGCATTGGGGGGATGGCAGGGGGCGAGGCGGGCAGGCAGAGGGCCAGGCAGCGATGGCCAGCAGCATCCTCTTCATCCTCCTCTTCCTCTTTGGGAGACAGGGGCCTGGGTGGTGCAGCTGCTTCTCCTGCGCTGTCCTCGGGGACCATGAGGGAGCTGGAGTCAGTGTGGGAGCGGGAGGTGTCCAGCAGCTCTGGGCAAGGCTCCTCAGAAGAAGCAGTGGGAGCGTCACATTCCTCAGGGGCTTCGCCGGTGCTCCCCCGGAGATGCACCATTGTCTC
>NW_009930102.1:338-2575 GCF_000696875.1 Nestor notabilis | reverse complement strand
GGGGCTTCGCCGGTGCTCCCAAGGAGATGCACCATTGTCTCTTGCGCCATGGGACACGTGGCCACTGGTAGCTCCAGGGACGCATTGGCCGAGGCTGCCCCATCCACCACATCCTCGCTGGCGTTGCAGGGGGATGTGTCCTGTGGTGGAGGGCATGGTGCTGTGACAGTGGGCATCACTGGTGGCACCAGGTCAGGGTCGGTGGCTGTGTTGTCTGGCTCATCCGGTGGGGTGGGTGTCACCGGTGACACCAGGTCAGTGGCCACAGTGTCTGGCTCATCCAGTGGGATTGGTGTCACTGATGACAGGTTGGTGGCCACAGTGTCCATCTCATCTGGTGGGATCAGTGTCACTGATGGTGCCATGCCAGTGGCTGTGGTGTCCAGCTCATCTGGCAGCTGGGTGTCACCAATGACACCAGGTTGGTGGCCACAGTGTCCGGCTCATCCAGTGGGACGGGCATCACCAACGGCACCAGATTGGTGGATACAGTGTCTGGCTCATCTGGTAGGTGGGGTGTCACCAGTGGCACCAGGTCAGTGGCCATGGTCTCTGGCTCATCTGGCAGGCTGGGTGTCACCAATGAAACCAGGTTGGTGGCCACAGTGTCTGGCTCATCTGGTAGGTGGGGTGTCACCAGTGGCACCAGGTCAGTGGCCATGGTCTCTGGCTCATCTGGCAGGCTGGGTGTCACCAATGAAACCAGGTTGGTGGCCACAGTGTCTGGCTCATCCGATGGGCTGGAAGTCACTTGTGGTACCAGGTTGGTGGCCGCAGTGTTTGGCTCATCTGATGGGCTGGGTGTCACTGGTGGCACCAGGTTGGTAACCATGGTGTCCGGCTCATCCAGCAGGCTGGATGTCACTAGTGGCACCAGGTGGGTGGCCACAGTGTCTGGCTCATCTGATGGGCTGGGTGTCACCAGGTTGGTGGCCACAGTGTCCTGCTCATCATGGTCATCAGTGGCTACCAGCTCAGTGCTGTCCACTCTCATGGTGCCAAGCTCACGGTTACTGTCACCAATATCATCATCATCATCACCATCATCACTCCTAGGGCCACCTTGGGGCTCCCCATTGGCCGGTGCCACATCATCCTGCTGTACCCCATCAGTCTGGGGGTCCCTGGAGCAGAGGCTGGGGGGCTGCAGGATGCTGCTGGTCTCCACTGGCTCCATGCTGGGCCCCTCTACCAGCACTGGCATGCTGGAATCATCTTTCACCACTGGCTCCTCCTCAGCACCCGGAATCACCACCGGTTCCTCTGGAAGCTGTGAGGGCTCTGGTGGGGGACTCTCCATGGGAATGGGGTCTGGCTCCCATGGGACATTGTGCTCCAGGGTTAATGCTTCCTCCAGCTCTGAGGAGGAAGAAGAAGACATGAGGAAGGTCTCACCATCTGGCTGCATGCTGCCTTCCCCAGAGGGTGCTGGGGGGGTCTTACTGCCATCCAACTCCTGCATCCCTTGCTCCATGGTATCGATGCCCTCCCTGATGGCGTCCTCCACGCTGGGCACTGTGCTCGCCGGCTCCTCACGTTGGCTGTGCTGCAGGGACACCTCTGGTGACCCATCACCATTGGGGGCCAGCCCAGCATGAAGGTGGAGCTCGATGCCGCCGTCCCCATCTGCATCAGTGCCAGGGGGTGCGGTGGCAGTGCTGGGGGGAGCCCCCTCAGCCCCCATGGCATGGCGCTCGGTGCCATAGAGCCGCTCATCCTCCTCGCCATCGTAAGCGGCCGAGTCGGAGGAGGCAGAGGTGTCATCATGGAAGGCGAAGGACTCGTCCACCCCCTCAGTGATGGAGGTCTCTGACAGCGAGTGCAGGAAGGAGGCCGAGGTGCTGCCACCTTCCTCCTCCTCTTCCTCCTCCTCATCCTCTTCTTCATCCTGCTCCTCACCGGACAGGGGCAGCAGGGCTGTGCCGGGTGGCAGCGGGGTGATCTCCACTGCCTCGGCCTGGAAGAGCAGGCTGCTGCCGGGATCAAGCCTGCGCCGGGCAGCCCCTCACCCCCCGACATGTCCCACTCCTCATCCTCCTCCTCATCCTCCAGTGTCTGCCCATCATCATCATCACCCCCTGGCAGGGCAAAAAGTCCATCTTCCTCATCATCATCCTCCTCGGGAGATGGCGGGGTGAAGGCAGGGGGATGCTCCAGGCAGGGAGGCAGAGCTTCCACCTCCACCATGCCTTCAGCCTCAGCTTCAGCCACTGCCATGGCTTCAGCCCTCACCACCC
>NW_009930102.1:0-230 GCF_000696875.1 Nestor notabilis | reverse complement strand
CCTCCCGGGGGCGGGGTGGCCCCAGCCGGGACCCCCCGACCCGGATGGGGGTGGAGGGAGCCGTGAAGAAGAGGTCGGGGTCCATGGAGGCAGCAGCAGGGGGTCTCCCGGAGAGGGGCTCAGCCGCTTGGCGCTGGGGGGAATCTTTGGTGGGTGCAGGGAAGGGGCAAGGCACAGCAGGCAGGGGGGGCCCCCCCCGGAGCTCGGGGTCGGTGGGGGAGCGTGTCTCC
>NW_009930101.1:0-3731 GCF_000696875.1 Nestor notabilis | reverse complement strand
AAGCTCCCTTCCCACACAAACCACTCTGGGAATCTGTGTGTTCTCCAGAATGCCTTTGTTCTTAAAGAAATGAAATTAGCAAACCCACAATATTTTACGAGAACTGCAGGCCAGGGCAGGGCAACAAATGAAGTGGTTCCATTCCAGCCTGGACACAGCCACAGCTGCATCTCGACACTCCATCACACAGGCCTCGGAGCAAGCGGGATCAGCAGCACGTTGTGGAGCTACAGTGCAGGTGGGCTGGGGACAGCAGGAGGCCACCTCAAACAGGAGGAGTGCTGGGACTCTTGCCTTGCTGGAGAAGAAATGCATCCTTGTTTTAATATCCATGGGCTGCAGCCATTGACAGGAGCTGCTACATGTCAGCAAGTTTGCCTTCTGTAACTCAGTGGTGCTGTTCAATGGTGTAAGGCTACAAAGTGAAGGGGTTTGGTCAGCAAAACACACAATTCCCAACTGAGCCATTATTCAGACACTGGTGCCCACCCTGTGTGGCTCAGCACAGGACTGAAAGAAGGAGACATGAGTGGCATAAAACCACCCCTTAATTCTTCCTATTTGACCACAGCAGGACTAGATAGAACTGAAATGCCCTGCACTTTGTCTGGTCCTCCTCTTAACTCTTAATGCATTTATGTATGGTAGGATGGAGATTCCATGAGCTATTCCACTGCTTTCTGCTAAGCAACATCTCCCCTCCTGCCGTTTAAGCTTCTTTTAGTCCTTTCACTCGTGGGCAGGAGGAAGATCTACTACTGCCTTGCTACAGCTTTTTCTGTATTTAGTGCACCTATATATTTGGTGGGTGAAACTGGCACATCTAAAGAGAAAAACAAAAGACATTTTATAACCATTGTGGTTTAGTCCTATGGCAAATCAGCAACTGGATGGCCTCTGGTCAGGAGATGATGAGCAAACCCTGTCCAAATAGGATTTCCACTCCAGATGGGCCCACACTTACCTGGCTTCAGCTGATCGAGTTATTTATGCATCTGAAATTAGTTTTTCATTAAAAGCAGCTTGCTTGTTGCCAAGACTAGGGTCAACTGAGGGTGACTATAGGCTGTCCAACACTGTGTTCACTCCTCTTACCAGAACATTACTATGGAACACTCCAACCCTTACATGCTTTGTAGCATTTCCCTTTAACACAGTGATTCTCTGAAGATAAAGTATTTGATGTAAACCAGTGGCCATAATACTTTGATTTTGCAGATACATGGAGAATAAATGAAAACAACATCTGGTTTTCTGAGACCTCTTCAGTGGAGCATAAACAGCTCCAACCCAGGCTGCTTTCACATTAATTTGTTTGCTGCTCCTAGGATTTAAATTACTAATGTTAATGGTTTCCAGTATTAAAGAAATCAAAGTAACACGATAAGCACCATCTATTGTAATAAGCTTTGCAGAGCGGCCAAGAACAAGCATGTTTCTGCTTACTTGGTGCCACAAGGAGTGTGCTGGTGCACAGGAAATCACAGCAGCTTACTTCAAAAACAACCCTTAAGGGTTCAGTCTTTATAGGATGCTGACTTACAAAACTTTAAAGGGCAAAATACCCTGTTGAATGATCATGTAAAGTAACTGAAGAGCCTTGTTCTCAGGCTGCTTTTTGCCGATTCCGCATCTTGCCATCTCCTTTCTGGAATAGTTTGGGCTTTCCCCTCAACCCCAACTGGTCTTTTCAAGTTGCCACCTTACCTGTTAAGCCTTTGATCAGATGCCTAATGCCGTGTAGCCGCTGCAATGAGCAGCTCAGCCATCCCACAGCAAGGCTGCGAGTACAGGGGTAGGAGGAGAGGAGAACAGGCAGCAGCAGAGGCCATCGATACAACAGTTTAACACAGGCAGAGGGAGGAAACAGGCGCTGCAAGAGGCCAGAGCCATCCAAGGTAGGGGATCTTCTGGTATCTCAATGAACTTCCAGGCGTTGCTACACAGTAGGTTAAAGTACAGAGCAGAGGAGGGCTGGGTACATCACACACGCTGCAAGGAGCACCTTGGCTCCAGCCCTGCCAGAATCACCCCTCAGAAAACACCCCAGACAGATTGTCTTACATCTTTCTTGCTTTTGTGTCCAGTAACAGTCAATGGCATTAAAATGTATATACTGATCTTCAGACTTCCCACAAGGAGGTAACAAAACTATAGAGGAAAACTCTTCCCCTTGCATCACACTTGAGCTTGATTCTAATGGCTGGTGGTACAGATTACACTTTCGAGGACCAAGCAGCACAAATGCAAACACATCTAACAGACCAGCCTGCGGTGTGCGACCACAGAGCAAAAGACAACACAAAGGCATTTAACACAAGGAGAGGGAGTTGCCAGCAAGTCAGCTATGAAGTGTTACTTAATGCAACCCCCTTGCATTTGATAATGAGACCTGACACCATCTTTGGAGCCATCTGATGAAGATTTAAGAGAACATTTCCACATAAAACCAGTTGCTCCCCCCCAACTGCTGTAATTCAACAGCAGTGGTGAATAATGAACCCTGGGCCTCCTCCCCAACCCACCCTGTGCATGTTTTGACTCTGCACTTCTGCCCCCATCTCCCACCCCACTGAGCAGCTTATCTAAAGGAATCCACGTCCCCCCTCACTCTCCCAGCTCCCTCCTCACCCTCCTGGTTATGTCCCTGCAGACCCTGCACAAGGCTCTCCCCACCCCGCTGCTTTTAGCAGGGCAGCCCCCCAGCCCCAGATCCCCACCATGTCCCAGGCACTGGTAAAGCCACCTACAGCTTTAGTAATCCACTTCGTGCTGGGAACTCAAGCACCAGCCTTCCAGGTCCGGAGGGCTCCCAGCAAACCACAAACCTGCTGCTGCTCCCTGTCCTGCCTCTGGCTCACAATAAAAGCCATTTCTGATCTCTTGAGGGTCAGAATCAATGCAGCACTGTCTGGTACTTGTTACCAAGGAGCTGCCATCACCTCGGGTCCAGGTCTTCAGCATCCATGTCATGTTTTGTACAGTCTACGTAGCGTTAAGGAGATCTGTTTACCACACGGGTAGATCCTTTCCACCACCTTGCAATGAGTTAACGCCACATCCTCTCAACTCTGAAAACATGCAACCTCCCTTTCCACCGCTCTCCTACAGGCACAGGTTTCCGCTTTGCCCAGAGGCTTCCCATCACCTCCCTGCTCTCCACCACAAGCAAGCTGCGTCAAAGCTCGGTCCCTGCCAACTTAATGCCTTTCCTTCGGCAGAGAGGGCTCCGTTTGCCCCTCAGCCCACAGTCATTACGCTTCCGAACACACACTTCGATGCTTTCTCCCTCAGACCTGCCCCAAAGCCGCACACGAGACACAGGGACTCACGAGTGGAACGGCTCGAGGGGAGCCGTGGCGCTGCTCTCCCACCGTGCCAGGAGGGATGTGCCCATTCCGGGAAGGAAAGGGTGTGCTTAATTAGCGAGCGCAGATTTCATGACGATTTGCTTCCCGGTTTTTAAGGGAATTGCTCGGTTGTTTACTTCCACACCCGAAGGGTATCGTACCTTAAACACCCGGCTATTAGCAGGCATCATAACAGCTCTCCCTCCTTCCCTCCCTCCCCGTCCCCACGGCGCGGCCCCAGCCGGACCCCCGACGGCACGGAGCGGTTCGGGACGGGGCTCCCTCCTCCCTTCCCAGGTAGATCTCCCCGTAACTCCGTTTCCGTAAAAATCACATATATATATATTTTTTCCTTACAATAACCAAACACAGTGCGTCTAC
>NW_009930100.1:582-803 GCF_000696875.1 Nestor notabilis | reverse complement strand
GCTGGCATCCAGTGTCATCGCCTGGGCAAGGAGAGAAGAGCAGAAGGTGAGGAGCCATGCAGCTGGTGCTAGGCTGGGGCAACCCCTGGGGGGAGAGCAGAGGCAGGAGGAACTCTCACAGCACTGTGGCCACTCACCTCCTTCAGCACCAGCCTGATGGATGGCAGCTGGGTCACCTGGGCTCCCTGCACTCCTTCCGGTGGTCTGGGCATGGAGCAGGG
>NW_009930100.1:0-269 GCF_000696875.1 Nestor notabilis | reverse complement strand
CCAAGTGTGGCACTGCCCCAGAGCTCCTTCACTTCCCAGGAGCTGCCAAAAGAGAGAAGGAACAGCCTGAGTGCCCACTGTGCCCCAGTGGACTATGCCCTGTGGGGCAGGACAGAGCTGCTGCCCAGCCCTCTGGTGGGACAGTGCACCAGGACTCACCCGAAGGTGACAACACAGGAGCCGGAGGGCCAGAGGAAGACGAGGGAGCTGGTCGCCTTCCCTTCCTCCTCCTCTTTGTCAGCATCTCCAGCTGAGCCCTTCCTGCTGCT
>NW_009930099.1:0-515 GCF_000696875.1 Nestor notabilis | reverse complement strand
GCTATAAGGCACCGCATGTATTGGCCATGGGGCAGCGCTATGGGGCACACTATGGCTCAGCAATGTGGGTCACACCGTGGGTCACACCGTGGGTCACTACAGGGCGGCCGTGGGCCGGGTCTATGGCTCAGGCTGTGGATCAATGTGGGTCAGACCCACTTGTGCTTCCAGCGCCAGACTGCGGCCCAGTGCTATGGGCCACTTTATGGGTCGCTATGGGGCAGCAATGGGTCTCTATGGGTCACTCCATGGGTCACCATAGGGCAGCAATGAGTTGCTGTGGGTCATTGCTGTGGGTCTCTGTGGGGCACCTGTGGGTCTCTATGGGTTGCTGTGGTTCAGCGCTGCAGGTCAGGATGCGGGTTGCTGTGGGTCTCTATGGGTGAGGGTGTGGGTCGCTGTGTGTCTCTATAGGTCAGGGTGTGGGTCTCTATGGGTCAGGGTGCGGGTCGCTGTAGGTCTCTCTATGGGTCTCTATGGGTTAGAGTGTAGGTCGCTGTAGACCTCTCTATGGG
>NW_009930098.1:0-2791 GCF_000696875.1 Nestor notabilis | reverse complement strand
GGCCCCGCAGCAGAGGGCAGCAGAGGCCGCGGCGCCGAGTGGGTCCTTCACAGAGACACCCTGGGGTGGGACAAGACGGGAGGGTGAGGTCTCGGTTTAGAGGTGTTTGGAAGAAGATACTATGGTAGAAAAGGAGCCGGGGGTGCTGACTGACAGAGCTGAGCGTGAGCAGCTTGTGCCCAGGCGGCCAAGAAAGCCAACAGCATCCTGGACTGTACCAGCACCAGTGTGGCAGCAGGGCCAGGGCAGGGACCTTATCGCTCTCTACAACTGCCTGAAAGGAGGATGGAGCCAGGAGGTATCTGATCTCTTCTCCCATGCAACAAGTGATGGGTCAAAAGGAAATGGCCTCAAGCTGCACCAGGTGGGGTTAGACTGGGTATTAGGAGAAATGTCTTCCCCCAAAGGGTGCTCAGGCATTGGAACAGTCTGCACAGGGCAGTGGCGGAGTCACCGTCCCTGGAAGTGTTCAAAAAAGATGTAGACAAGGCCCTTAGTGACATGGTTCAGTGGTGGATGTGGCAGTGCTGGGGTAATGGTTGAACTCAGTTTTCAAGGTCTTTTCCAACCTAGTTGATTTTATAGTTTTGTGATAGTCAATATTTCCAGTCCAGTGGGAGGGAGGTGGGACCAACATGTCAGCCGCTACTCAGTCCACACTCAGGGGTTCACACTCAGATCAACAGAGTTTAAGTGACTCCAGCATGGGGTGAGGATGGACCATGTTTGTCCTGCATGATGCCAAAAGTCTATAGTGGCTGTAGGTGCACCTTGGGTCTGAGTGGTGCAAGCACTAGGCCTTTGCTGTGGACCTCTCAGATAAGCTGCCCTGCCACATCTGAGAGATTATACTCTAAAAGCAGCTTTACTCTACAAAGACTGACAGAAATTCAGAAGCACTGGAAGCATTCATGTCTTGACAATGAGAGAAATTAGAAGCAAATATATTAAGGACATCAAGAGATAACTGTCATTTACACTACAGAAATAGAAAGTGGTTTGTTTCACTTTTGTGTCATTTGAAAGTTTTCTTCCTTTTCCACTGAGAACTTGAATTTCAAAGACTATTAGGACTTTGATATCATCCCAGCATCATTCTTTAAGCAGTTTAACCAGCATTCAGGAAGCAGCAGCTTGCCATCCCTCCTAAAAAGGGAGGCCATAAGGGGACTGCCATACAGTTGGTCTGTGCTTTCCTCCTCTTGTTTCCTCTTCCATTGTCTCTTTTTTTGTTGTCTTCCCCCTTTCAATTTTGCCAGGCACTTTCCTACTACTGGGTAAAATTATTAAACCTTCTCCAGGATAGCTTATTTTGCTTTAGTATCTGTCAGTGGCTCTAATTTTCTGGTTTTATTTGTTCTTGGGGGGTACCGTCTGGTATAAGTAGTTGCTGATAAGCAGCAGTGGCTTCTTAGGCATGAGAACAGCCATACCTACTCAGAGGGAAGATCCATCCCAGTCAGGGCCCCATTACTGGGTAGTGTTTACTTACAAGCCTTCCTCCTCTTTTCCTTTGCTCCTTTTAACATATTTTTTTTCTGTAAATGCAATAATTTCCATCTCTCCACTCTCTTCATATCTGCCAAAATGCTTTTTCCACCTCTGCCAGGCCTGGAGTTCCAGGCAGTCCTTTACCAGACACCACTACAAAGAAGTAATTGCACCTCTCTCTGCTAATCATAGCAATGCATGATTCACCGCAACAATAGCATTACAGACAGAAGTCAGTCTTGAGAGAGCAGGCTGGCACTGGTATCCTTTAAGTCCTTTCAAGATGCACAAGGGTCTGCAAGGTAAGGCAAACTGCCAGCCCACTCCACAACTAGGCAAGGGGCAAACAAGTCGGATGTGCTTTCTCTCCCTGATCTCTGGCTTTTACTGCCCTGTCTTTCAAACAGACAAACCTCTCATCTACAGTATAAAGCCCTTTCCAAGAGTCACCTCCACAGGAATAACTTGTGTTGATGCCAAAAAGCACTGATCTCTAAGGCAGGGCCTGAAACTGTTTAATACTCTGTTGCAGAGCCTAACACATGTATCTAGTGGAAGAAGTTTCAGAGAGGCAAAATGAGTAACTCCCCCCAGCCTGGCATGCTCTCCTATGGGTAGTCCCTTAAGGACAACACAGTCAGGAGGCTGATGTAGCTTTCTGAAGAAGTACTTTCACCTGCTTTTTGCACTTCACCTCTGTTCTAGGACATCAATTGAATTTCCCTGTGAAGAGCTACCATTTAAAAAACTAGCAACAGGTTTTTTTCCTGTCACACGCAGGAAATTCCTCATAAATATTAGGCCTGTTTTTCCAGGTAGCATGTAAGATTCAGAAATACTTCTTTCCTCTAAGCTGGATCCCAAACCAAACTCCTTCTCTTTTCCTCTGCTTGTATATGCCTACATCACTTTGCAAGGTCTGCAGAAGAACATACAGAGTGGCTATTCAAGAAAGACATCCCAGGAGCACTGATCTTGTGCTTTGATTACTGCTGTCTCCTCTGATTAGCTAAAAGGAGGGCAGGTGACCTCAACCCTAAGTGAGAAAATGAACAGGCAAGCAGATGTAGTTCCTGAGTGACAGATGAGGCTGTCTGACAGAGCAAGTTTCTGAATGATTTGCAGGAAAGGTTGAGGGAGTGTTCAGACTTTTTAAACCTCCTCTGGTAACCAGCCAGCCAGGCATGCCTCTCACCTGATGATATTTACCATTAATTGTGCACAGACTTGATGACTGGTCTGTGTATGAAGAAACTGCAATTTATATATATTATTTTACATATATTTTTATATATATAAA
>NW_009930097.1:0-285 GCF_000696875.1 Nestor notabilis | reverse complement strand
TTCAAAGGGCAGCTCCTTGCGGCAATGGTGGTTCTGGGAACCAATTTGGGGCTGGCCATAGGGCACAGAGTGGGGCCAGGACTGTGCACCCATGGGAGACATGTCCCATCTCCTGGTCACTCAGTCACCCACTGGCCCTGTGGGGCAGCCATAACCTTTTCTCTCTACAGGGGCCGGACCAGGTCTATGAGGGCATCACCTTCGATGACTTCCTTAAGGTTGGTGGCATCTCCATTTGTGTCCTCAGGACACGGGTGCCAGGGGGCTATAGGGCCCCCCCACCCC
>NW_009930096.1:2143-4494 GCF_000696875.1 Nestor notabilis | reverse complement strand
ACTCCCGGGGAGCAGCTGCAGGCTCAGGTCATCGCGTCGCCTCTGACACCGGAGAGAGGACACGGGACAAAACCCAGGAGCCGAGTCTGGCTGGTTTTAGCGGGACTGGATCAGGCCCCAGGGTTCCCCGGCTAGAGGTGACCGATGCTCAGGCACTGACTGCACCGGCAGCCCCAGCCCCGCCCGGGGGCTGCCGTGCTCCACAGACATTCTCCTCCACCGATTCCCTTTCGGGAATTTCTGCCCACTGGTAACCCACTAGCAACTTCCATGACCTAAGCTGCAGCCTACCTGCTTGCTTACCTTCTTTCTCCAATGATGTGTTCTGGGTCTTTCTGAGGGAAGGCAGCTACTTGTGGAAATTTGGAAAGGCACAACTCCTTTTAGAAAGCTTTTTAGGAAACCTGTGAAAGCGTTCAGTTTGGGATTGCAGTATTTTTGCCCATGCACAGGAGACAGAAAAAATACAACAATTTAAAGGAATCCCTCAGGGAGGAAGAGAAATAAATCCAGGGTCATTCAGCAGTAAAACAAAAGGCCAGGGAAATATTTTCGTCTTAAAAGAGTGGTCACTGAAGAAATATCTTTCCTGATATCAAGTAAGATATTTTTAAGAGTTTTTCCTAAAGGAAGCGCCTCTGAGGTGTGTATTTGCTGCTTCAGCAATCCTTTTGCTCAGTAGTGTAGTACCACAAACACAGTAAAAATACAGCTGGAGAAGCAAGGAGTGTTGACATATAGTTTAATAGTGACTTTCTCAAAGTACAGTAAGAATTTTGCCACTGTACTTTCTGAACTCGTAAATAAACCTAAACTCCACTAATATTAACCTAATTTTGGAAACTTTACAATACAAGTACTGAGGCTACCAAGATCACTCCACTGACCCTCAACCATACTACGCAGATACTGCCAAACTGATTTCCCCTATTATTTCTCAGGCCCAACGCTTGTTGAAAGGAGAATGCAGCATCCCTAATTTAAATGTTTGTTTCGTCAGTTACCAAAAAAAGAAGAGAAAGGGAAAAAAAAAAAAAGGGGGGGGGAGGGGGGAAGATAAAGAAAGAAAAATAATGGTAGAATGGTGGTAACCTGTCTTTTAAAGTGAAAGAAATTGAAGAAGTTTGTAGGAAAATGGTCTAAAGGTGACTAGACTAGTGCTGTCTCCAGTCCAACCTGCAAGTCTTTTTGCAGGTTATTTTCCTCTAGTACAAACGTAATTTAATAGCCGAGATAGATATTGTTTCAGTTTCAGCTATCTGCTTTCATTCTACACTAGATGATTACCTTACTGTCCTATATGCACAATTTAAAGGGAATTACCTATTACTTCAATTATTTGTTTCTTATCAACTGATGTTACACTACAAGGATTTGCATTGAAAGGACACAAAGAAAGAGCAAGTCATGGCACATTGCCAAATAAAAGAGTAATGTTCTGGTGAATTTAGCCCAAATAATTTACTGCTATATAAAAGTGGAAAAGTGGAAGGTGAACCCTTTGACCAATAAATCTCTTCTGCATGTGAAACCCTTATCTTGTCCCCTCCAATATATTCCACACTAGGAAGCCATCATCATTGGCTCTGGTTTGTTATTTGTAAACCTTGATCTTCTGCACTCGGTGTCCTAAATATGGATAATTAGCATCAGTTTATCACGCCTCTGCATATTTTCTCTTCTCTCCAAACATGCATGCTTCTATTGGCTGCCATTCTGTCACAGAAGATTATGGAGACAGATTGCAGAGAATGAATGTGCTAAACGAGATTAGGAAGGAATAGAAATAGCAACTTGGCCAATAAATTCCTCGTGAGAGCCTTATCATACAATTACACGTTGACTTGTTTCACACTCTCCCAGCCTCTTAATCCAACGCCCCCACCAAGAATAAAATTTCGCTAATTTCTGAATTACTGTATATCCTCATGACTTGTCACTGAGAATGCTTGGAAGAAGCAACACGGTCGAAAATAGCACATCTAACTTCCAAAAAGAAAAGAAACTTTACAGACAGAAAGTGCCACGGCTTAAACCGTTCGTGGCCGTATGTAGAAGGTTTGAAGGGTCAAGACTTCAACGTCATACATGTTCCTCTACCTTTTACTCCCTAAATCCTTACATTTGGTGTTACGTCATCCTTTAGAGGGATTTGAGGATCAGAATACGGTGCGCTGCTGCTGCTAAACTCTCTTAGGAGTCCGCCTGCTCTGCAACCAACTCTCACCAAGGAGCCCTTACAAAATCGTCGGACACTAGTGCTGAAAACACCTACTGCCGTCATCGATTTCCGGGACATTCTTGAAAATGCGGTAATTGAGGAGACGCCCAAAACATGACAGCAAAGTGAG
>NW_009930096.1:339-2112 GCF_000696875.1 Nestor notabilis | reverse complement strand
CTGCTGAACATACACGAAACATCTACCAACTCTTCCAGTTGTTAGTTCTGTCCATTCTGCAGCCGTTATTTCGATGTGGACGTCAAGAAAACATGATTCTGTGGCGTACTTAAGAGGTATGGCAAAGCCCTTCAGGATACACCATCTCTGGAAATGCTGAAAGTCTACATTTCCCCCCTTTATGCTAAATCAAAAGGAGGACTTGCAAAAATATTAATGTTGTGATAACGTTGTTTTCATTGTTTTAGTTACGTGTAGAAGGACATAAATGGAACGAGGAATCCCAAGATCTGAAGATAAGACCTTGCTCATGGATTTCTACCCACAGATGTAATGGCACAGCGCCCTTGTCCTAGAGTTTTAGCAGATTTAAGGATATTTTACAGTGCTTATTACAATAAAAGGACTGCTTTAGAAACCAAGGTGTTTGTATAACTCGAATAATCGTTTCCCCTAATAAACGTGAATCTTCAACTGCATACAGATAGACTGTCAGAACCCGGATGAAAAGTATGACCAAGTCATGCTACGTATTCCGGACTTGCTGAGCATCACTCCTGCCTGTGCAGTCAGATGCTGGTAAAGTTTTAACATAGCTGTGAGGTGGTACATGTCGCCAGCGTTAAGGGTGCTCAAAATAAGGCGATTCTGTCGAGTGGGACCATCCCTGAGCGTTTTTTCCCTGGGTGGACAGGATCCAGGCAGCAGCAGAACATCCATCCCCCTTGTCAAACACATCCTGCGAGTATCAGAAAGCATGATGTGCCCTGTGAAAACTTTACGCCTGGGCCCTACAAGTTATCGTCTCATGAAGTGGGTTTATTGGTAGTGGTAGTGGGGTTGTTGGTGATTTATTTGTTTTATTTTATTTTATTTTATTTTATTTTATTTTTTAACCCTACCATTGCTTTTCTTCTACTCTCCCATGTAGTTTTCCTTGGTACTCAATTACCCCCAAATGGAAAACCAGACTGCAGCTGAGAATCCTCTTCATCCATACTATGTGCATATGATTGCATCCTCATCAGAGCCTTAAAACCATATCATTGCAGAAAAGATTGAGATGATAGAAGCGTAACCCTGTGGGATAGCAAGACAGCCCACTACCTGTTTGCTGCCACAAGAGCCCTTATGGTCACATAAAATTAAAATAAATAAACAAAAAAAGAACCCTTGTTTCGTTCTTCCTTTTCTTGTTAGGCAAGCATACATATTCCGATGCACGTATATCTATATGTATAAACACATATATATATACATATATGTGTGTGTATATATGTACACACACATCTCCCGAGTGAATTGGTTCTCTGCATTGGAGAGAGAGGCGTTTGCCATTAATCTGGGAACAAACCGCTAACCTCGGTGACTGGTATTTTAGCTTTTCTTTTCTCGCTTCTCTCAGTGCGGGGAGAGCAGTAAAGCTTGTGTGGACTGATTGTGAGGGGCTCTGCTGGAATTTGGCAGGCCAGGGGCTTGGAGAGAAGCCCCATGCTGACTCCTATTCAGAGGGCCAGTTTTCTGCGAGCTTTGGAAGTTTCACTCAGCCGTGCACTCAATGGCTTCACAAAGCTGATTACAAGCTTCAGCGCATTCCTGAAGGAGCCAAAAGCGACGCAGGTGCAAACGAGCCGAGGGAGCCCCTTATCCCAGTGACAGAATGGGACAAGCTGGGAAAGGCTTGGACCACACAAATCCAAGGCTCACCAGGCAGCAGCAAGCCTGCCTTGGGAACCAGGGATCATTATCCGCTCCATTCAGCGGGGACCCAGC
>NW_009930096.1:0-232 GCF_000696875.1 Nestor notabilis | reverse complement strand
AGCAGCGCCGCTTCACCCGACATCCCCTCCCCGCTCCTTTTGCTGCTGCCTCAAGCGTGGACCTGGGGTGCCCCTACTTCCCAGAGCAGATTTCTCTCCCAGCGCCTGCCAGGCTTCCTTCAACCCCACGCCTGGAGCACCTCGAAGAGTTTTGCCCCGTTGCCCCATTACACAAGAAAATTTCCCCACCCACCCCTTCCCTCCTCTCTTCCCCACATAAACATAGCGCTTA
>NW_009930095.1:409-719 GCF_000696875.1 Nestor notabilis | reverse complement strand
GGCACCACCTCTGCTGTGCCGGCACCACCTCTGCTGTGCCGGCACCATTGCCAGCCTGGGGGCCGTGCAGAGCTCCCGGCCCGCCTGGGAATGGGACCGAACTTCCCACTTCTGGAAAGAGACACAGACTAAACCACATTTTCCTTAAAACGGGCCTTTTCTGTTTAGCAAGGCCGTGGTGACAGCCCAACAGCCGACATCCAGTCCTCGGGATCCGACTTTTAACAAACAATCTTAGAATCGTGGAATGGTTTGGGGTTGGAAGGGACCTTAAAGCTCCTCCAGCTCCAACCCCTGCCCCCGGCAGGGG
>NW_009930095.1:0-278 GCF_000696875.1 Nestor notabilis | reverse complement strand
CAGAGCTCATCTCAATCTCCCCTCTGGCAGGTTCAAGCCATTGCCCTTGTCCTGTCCCTCCATCCCTTGTCCAAAGCCCCTCTCCAGGTTTATTTGGGTGTACTCCCAATACGGAGGTAAGCAGGAACGCAGTTACGCAGTTTCCTGTGGGAAGAGCAGTCAGAAATAGTTTGGGGGTTTTCTCTGCAGGATACAGGGGAGGAAAAAACCCATCTGCTTCTCTCCACCACCGCCAAAACCTGAGACAAAGCAGCAGACGAGCCGCTGGTGCACGCCGG
>NW_009930094.1:0-2514 GCF_000696875.1 Nestor notabilis | reverse complement strand
GGTGAAGCGCGGACACGGTGGGGCCGGGGGGTGGCCCCAGGACCAGGCACAGCCACAATGATCCACAATGATCCATAATAATCCATAATGATCCATAAATCCATCATCAATAAAAAACTAAACATCTCCCGCGGCACGACGCGACCCAAGAGGAGGGACATGGACAGAGGCAGCGGCGAAGCTTGGTCACCACAGGGGGGGAAAAGGCCACAGTTGGGGACACACACACACACACAAGCAGGATGGGAGCCCCCCCAGTGCTGGGGGTGCTGGAGAGGGCGAGGGGGGGGCCCAGCAGCAGCAATGGGGCTGGGGACCCCCAACCAAGGGGATGGGGACACCATGGAGGTGGACCTGCCAAGGTGATGGAGGTTGGTTTGGGCACCCCAGAAGTGATGGAGAAGCTTCAAGGACCCCATGGGGTGGTGGGGATGGAGTATGGGCACCCCCAAAGTGATGGGGACCCTTCAGTGACCCCCATGGAGCGGTGGGGACGGAGCCTGGGCACCTCTGGGGTGGTGGAGATGCCGCAAGAAGCCCTATGGGGCGGTGGGGATGCAGCACAAAGAGGTCTGGGGTGATGAAGGAGCCACAAGGACTCTCCAAGTGGGGTGGAGATGCGATGTGGGCACCTTCAGGGTGAAGGAGATGCCCCACGGACACCCCCTGATGGGTGGTGGAGATGACACCAACATCTCCAGAGCAACAGAAATGATGCAGGGACCTTCGTGGGGTGGGGGAGAGAGAACATGGACATCTCCAAAGGGCTGGAGATGGCACAGGGAGCACCTCCAGGGCAACAGAGACCAGCAGAGACACCGCTGAGGTGGCACCAGTGCCACAGGGACCTTCCTGGGACGGCTGAAATCAGGCATGGACATCTCCAAAGGGATGGAGATGCTGCAGGAACCCCCATGGGATGATGGGGACCAGGGATGGGTACCTCTAAAGTGAGGGAGGATCTTGCCAGGGCGGTGGAAATGGGGCAGGAACCATCTCTAAAGGCATGGAGATGCTGCAGGAACCCCCTTGGGATGACGGGGACGGGGGCTGGACACCCCCGAGGTGATGGAGGCACCACGGGGACCTTGCCCGGGTGGTGGGAATGGAGCAGGAACATCTCCAAAGGGATGGAGATGCTGCGGGAAGCCCCATGGGATGATGGGGATGGGGGACGGGCACCTCTAAGGTGATGGAAAACCTTGCCCGGGTGGTGGAAACGGGGCAGGGACCATCTCCAGAAGCAGGGAGATGCTGCAGGAACCCCCTTGGGATGGTGGGGACGGGGGAACGGACACCCCTAAAGCAGCCGGGATGCTGCAGCTCTGATGGTGACACGCAACAGACACCTCCAGCACATCCAGGGCTGGGCAAAGCTGCCCCTGAACCTCACCAAGAGCCCAGCCCGTCTGAGAAATTGAGTGAAATGGGGGGGGAGCACCCAAAAACCGTCAGGAACCATCCAAAAACCATCCAAAACCATCAAGAACAACCCCGAAACCATCAAAAACCATCTAAAACCAAGAAAAAAACCTCAAGAACCATCATAAACCATAAAAAAAGAAATCAAAACCACCACAAAAATTAAAAAAAACCCCAAAATAGCCATCAAAAACCATCCAAAAAAATAAAAACCCATCAGAAACCATTAAAAAAACAAAATTAAAGGTAAAAATTAGAAGCCATCCAAAAAACCATCAAAAACCATCAAAAACCGTCAAAAACCGTCAAAAACCGTCAAAAACCGTCAAAAACCGTCAAAAACCATCAAAAACCATCAAAAACCGTCCCAAAAAACTAAAAATCAAAGAACCATCCAAAACCATCCCAAAAAAACCATCCAAGAACCTCAAGGAACCATCCAAAAGCCATCAAGGAACCATCGAAGAACCATCCAAAAAGCCATCAAAGAACCATCGAAGAACCATCCAAAAAGCCATCAAAGAACCATCGAAGAACCATCCAAAAAGCCATCAAAGAACCATCGAAGAACCATCCAAAAAGCCATCAAAGAACCATCGAAGAACCATCCAAAAAGCCATCAAAGAACCATCGAAGAACCATCCAAAAAGCCATCAAAGAACCATCGAAGAACCATCCAAAAAGCCATCAAAGAACCATCGAAGAACCATCCAAAAAGCCATCAAAGAACCATCGAAGAACCATCCAAAAAGCCATCAAAAAGCCATCGAAGAACCATCCAAAAAGCCATCAAAGAACCATCGAAGAACCATCCACCAAAACCCCCCCCCCCCCGCCATGGCCAAAGGGTCCCCAAGAAGCCACCAGCCGGGGAGGGGGAGGTGCCCGTGCGTGGGGGTGAGCCGGGGCCCCCCCGTTTCACAACGCGAGGAGCGAGGGGGAGCTCAAGGAGTCCGAGGACTGGTCGCTGCCGCTGCTCCGCTGATGCGAGGCTCCGCAGGAGGGTCCCTCTGGGTGGGTGAACACAAACGGAGACGCGGGGTTGGGATTAGGCGGCGCGGGCGGCGCGAAGCAGCAGGCGGGGAAGGGGCC
>NW_009930093.1:974-2090 GCF_000696875.1 Nestor notabilis | reverse complement strand
AGTGCTGCCAGCAGCGTCCCCAGCAAGGCGCCCAGCATCCCGGGCAGCCCGTGGACGTTGTGAACCCCACACGTGTCCTGGATTTTAAGCCTGGAATGCAGGATGGGCTGTGGAGAGCACAGGGAAGAGCCGGGACTCAGCTGGGGGCTGCTGGGTCCCTGCCCTGGGACCGGTGTCCTCGGCTGTCCCAAGGCCACTCACCGTGAGGAACCTGAAGCCAAGTGGAGGGATCAGACCAGCCAGGAACCCCGCGATGAGTGCTCCGAAGGGGGTGACCAGCATCTCCCCAGCCATACCCATCACGGCCACGCCAGCCAAGGCGGCATCCTGGATCTGAGCCTGATGGGGCAGGACATAGACATTGGCTCTGTAGAGGACATCAGTGTGGGGCTGGGGCGATTTGGGGCTTCCTTGGGCTTCCAACTGCGTCTTAACAAACTGAAGAAAGCCTAAGGGGCATCCCCTTGTGTCCTGGGTGTATTCATGCTCATCGTCCTTGTAGGACAGGACATGAGACTTGGGTTTGTGCCAGGAGAGGACCTACCATCCGCGGGGTGCTCTCCTCACAGAGGATAGGTGAGAGGATGAAGGTGGCCATGGTGCTCGCTGCCAGCGAGAAGTAGGTGTTGAGCACTGCCCAGGGCTCAGCACTGCCCTGGGCAGTGGTGGCGGAGGTGAAGCTGGGCCAGAAGATCCACAGGCAGATGGTTCCTGTGGGGAAGGGGAACAAGCAGGTTTGAATATTGGGGTTGATCCCTCATGAGAAACTTCTTGCTGGTGCCAAGAGATGCAAGTGGCCACAGCTGGACAGGTTCAGGCTGGACATGGGGAATAGCTTGTTCCTGGAGAGGGTGGTGCAGCCCCAGGACAGGTCCCCAGGGAGGTGGAGAACCTCTGTCCTTGATGGTTTGCAGGACCCTGTTGGTCAAAGCCACACTGTCCTGATGGTCCTTCCACCACCACATCTATGCCTCTGGTGCTGTAGGATTCAAGCTCCATACCGACCGCAGCAAAGACATCTGGCTGGTGCCCTGTGTCCTGCTGCTCTTCCCTCTGGTCCATATGGAGCTGGGGCAGGATCCGGGATACCATCAAGCCAAAACAAGCACCGAAGGT
>NW_009930093.1:304-943 GCF_000696875.1 Nestor notabilis | reverse complement strand
GAGGGCGGCGGTGCCGCCGCTGTCACTCACCTGCTGAGCACAGCAAACACTGTGCAGGAAGGGGGTTGGCTCCGTGGGCAAGGCTGGTCTTGCCACGAGCAGCCTAAAGCCACCCCTCCCTGGTGGCTCTCCCCATAGCAGTGACTCACCCCCATGAGGCTGAGCAGGATGTACTCATTGAGGGTGAAGAGGGTGACTCCCAGCAGGGTCAGCAGCAGCATCTGCGCGGGGTTCACCCTGCCCACCACAGCTCCAGTGGAGATGAGGGTGGCTGCAGCACAGAAGTCAGCCCGGACCATGCTGGGAAGGAGAAGGAGGAAGGTGTGGGGCTGGGGGACGGGAGCCAAGCCCACAGCCTGGGGCCCGCATCCCACCACTCCAAGGGGCAGTGTGAGCCTTGTGGTGCTGGTGACAAAGGGACATGCGGGCTGGTAGCGCTGTGGTACCCAGCAAACCCTCATCCTCCTCCCCCGGAGCAGAGCCCGGCTTTTACAGAGGAGGGAGCCCTTGTCGAGGAACCCGGCCACAGCAGCTCCCTCCCGCCTCACCTCTGAGCTCCCATGTGGATCTTGCCATTCCAGAACTGGTGCAGGAAGCCCTGGAGCAGCACAGCCCACTGGATGGCAAAGGCCACGACGA
>NW_009930093.1:0-259 GCF_000696875.1 Nestor notabilis | reverse complement strand
GAAGGCCACCAGGAACCCAAAGCCAAGGAGAGGTTGGAGGTGGATATCCCGGAAACCTGGAGAAGGAGAGGCAGAAGGATGGGTCTGGAGGCAGCAAGAGCAGGCAGCTGCCCTCCTGCCCGCTGGTCCCCCTGAAGGGGTTCATACACCCCCTGTTCTAACAGGCTTTGGGGGCCTGAAAGCTTCAGCTGAGCCCCACCAGGTTGTCCTGGTGGGAGATAAAGCTGTCCTCTGCCACCCTTTGCAGTGGCTCCCCGCC
>NW_009930092.1:938-1306 GCF_000696875.1 Nestor notabilis | reverse complement strand
CCCAAGACGGATGCAGACTCTGCTTTGGAGGGAGCGACTGCAGCCTGGCACTGGCAGGATGCGTCCCTTCCCCCTTCCCTCCCTCCCATCTTCAGCCGTTGAACAAACCTCAAACTGCAGCTAATGAGAGCAGGAACCCAAATAAGCATCAGAAGAGGGTGGTTTGCAGAGGCGGAAATCGCAGAGGAATCACTCACAACAAAAACCTCTAACTGCTGGGTCCGTGGGGTGAAGGAACAAACAGGCTTTTGACTCAGAGGGATCCGATGCCGCTGGGCTGGCCCCGGCCCAAGGGCTGTGTCAAGTGCCCCGTTTTCCGGCCGGTGCCTCGGATGCTGCTTGCAGAGGCTGGGGGGGGGGGTGGTGCA
>NW_009930092.1:0-925 GCF_000696875.1 Nestor notabilis | reverse complement strand
CATGTGGGGGGATCCAGCCCTCACAGTGCAGGCACCCACTGGCCCCATAGTGGGATGGAGCATCCCCACTGCAGGGAGGGCAGGGCAAGGGGCAAGCTGCAAGCCAGACCCTGGCTCCCAGAGCATCACTCGGATGCTGAGATGACTGGGGTGTCCCTGCAGTCCTGGTGCTGTGCTTGGAGCCAGGAGCACAGGCGCTGGGGTATCAGTGCAGGCACGGTGCTGCCACACTGTGCCAGGGTCTACGGGGACCAGGAGAGATGGGAGCCAGCACGGAGCCAGCCTGGCACAGCAGGGATCCCTCACCCTCTGCCCTGTCCGCAGGTGGGATCTGCTGGCTGCAGCAGGGAAAGGAGGCCAAGTGCACCATGATCCTGAAGACGGGCGTGACGTGGGAGGAATGCTGTGCCAATGGCAACGTGGATGTCGCTTGGTCTAACTACACCTACCCAGGCAACAAGATCAGCCTGCTGGGCTTCCTGGGGCTGGTGACCTGCCACCCCTGCAAAGGTGAGTGGGGCTGAGCTCTGCTGCAGGAGGGATGCTCAGAGGATGCTCTAGGTGAAGCGGCAGCGATGGGGCTGGGCTGCCCCGGTGTCCAGGGACCACTGACCCCATCCATGCTCCTGCTGTGGGATGGATGCTGCCATGGGGCCGGGGCTCCCAGGACAGCTCTCATTTTGTGTGTAGTTTTGTTGCTCTCTCTGGAGTGAGATGTGTGACCTGGCTCTTGGCTGTGGGGCAATGAGTCCCGGTTCCCAGGTTAACGCATTGTGGCGGGAGCCTCCCACCCCTGTCCCTGCCAGGGCTGCTCAGAGGGAACCTTCGTAAGGTCTATTTGTAAGGGGAAAAAAAAGCTCTATTTCTTCCCCTCCGCTCCCCCTTCCCGCTCCCAGCGCGTGTGTGTGGAACGGCTTTATGTAAC
>NW_009930091.1:9109-11111 GCF_000696875.1 Nestor notabilis | reverse complement strand
TGGGGCTCACGTGACCCCCCCGGACCAATGAGGCCGAGCCGTCGGTTTAACTATGTTTAATGTCAGATAGCAATAAAGTAGAAGCTTTCGGTCAGGCCCGCGGAAATGGGCGAGCACAACCTCCTTAATCCCGGCTTTGTGGGACCTCTGGTGAACATCCACACGGGAGACACCTTCTACTTCCCTAATTTCCGGGCCTCCGGAGGGCAGCTGCCCGGTTTGCCTTCCCTCTCCTACCCCCGACGGGATAACGTCTGCTCCTTGCCCTGGGCATCCTCGGAACCCTGCAACGGGTACCCTCAACCCTACCTGGGCAGCCCTGTCTCCATTAACCCTTCCTTCGGTAGAGCCTGCGACCTCGCCCGGGTGGAGGAAAGCAAATGTTATTACCGGGAAACCTGCTCCGAACCCAGCGGGCTCAAGAGGGAGGAGAGGGGCAGGGACAGTGCTTTGCTGCCCCTCGAATCCAGCCTGCCCACAGGCATGGGGGGCAATTTCAGCAAATATGACTATCCGAGCAGCGAGGCGGTGCCTCACGACCCTCCGTCCTGCCAGTCCTTGGAGTCAGACTCCAGCTCTTCTTTGCTCAATGAAGGGAATAAAGGCACGACCGGAGAAGCGGGGGGTTTGGTGTCCCCCCTGAACCAAGGCAGCACTTTAGGCAACGGTGGTAAGACCCGGGAAGGAGGATCTCGGGGCTGGAGCTGGTTGCGTTGGGGGGTTTTTTTGCTTGGAAACTTGCCGGCTTGGGGCTCCTCCGGGGTGTAATTCATGGGCTCAGCGGTGGGAAGCGGCGTGTCTATGTGTGCTGAGACCACTAGGGGTAGCACCGAAATCCCTAATGTTTTATTAGGTGGTGCTTCTTTTAAAAGAAAAGGCTATAAACATGTAAATATCCCATTAAAAAAAAAAAAAAGAGAGAGAGAGAGACGCAGAGCAGGGTAGTAGTCGCACATCCCTGCACAGCGCGGAGGGCTGGCAGAACGTCCGGGCTCTTTCTGGGGACATCGCAGAGGTGTGTCTGCCAGAGGGAAGGGAGAAAAAGGGGAGGGAGTGCTTAAAAACCATACCAAAACACAGCCTTCCAAGTTGGCATTGGGGTGGAGGTTTCTCCTTGTTGGCTTGGAGCCCTTCCCGGGGGGTTCCAGGCTTATCTCCCGGTCCCTGCCCGTCCTTTGCTCCAAGTCCCGGTTATAACGCTCCCCGCTTTCCCTTCCTCTGCCTCCTGTACATCACTCGTGGGCCTGGGAGGCATCTGGGAGCATCCCTAAGCACAGCGAGGGACCTTGGGAACAGCGGGGCTAACAGAAAGGTGCAGACAAACGGGTGCTGAGGGTGCCCCCCTTTTTTTTTCCTGTAAGAGAAGGATGGGGATGGGGTTTCCTTGCCAAGTGCTAAACTCTCGTTCCCCATTTGCCAGGTGCTCCTTGGTACCCGATGCACACACGGTCCCGGAAAAAGCGAAAACCCTATTCCAAGCTGCAGCTGGCAGAGCTGGAAGGGGAGTTTATGGTCAATGAATTCATTACTCGCCAAAGAAGGAGGGAGCTCTCAGACCGATTAAACCTGAGCGACCAGCAGGTGAAGATCTGGTTCCAGAACCGGCGTATGAAAAAGAAAAGACTCCTCCTGAGAGAGCAAGCTCTTTCTTTCTTTTAAAGATTAAAAAACGTCCGTGTCGGGTATTAAAACTAAAAAAAGAAAAAAGATATATAAAAATAGAAAACTAAAAAAAAAAAAGGAAAAAAAACCCAACTAAACCCAAAACAACCCCCACATAGACTCTCTAGCATTCACCCGAGCTCCCGGGACTTCACCTGATCACTCTTAATCCCCCTCCCTATCCAGAAATCAATGAATAAAGAAATAACATTAATAATTTACCAGTTTCCCTTAAAATACGAAACCCGACAGCAAGGAAAATAATAATATTAATAATAATGCATCTTCTCCGCCGGGACCGCGGGGGGACGGACGGCTTCCAGAGATGCTCGGCGGGGTG
>NW_009930091.1:7729-8940 GCF_000696875.1 Nestor notabilis | reverse complement strand
AATGAGGGAGGATCCTGTCGCTCCTCCTGGGCTGACACCCAGGGTTTAGGGCCGGTTTAGTGGGAAAGCGGGAGGGAAAAATGGTCAAAATAAAGGAATAGGGAGAGAGTGACACAAAAAAAGCGATGGAGGGTGTTGTACTAAGGGATCGCCCCCGCATCCTGATGGAAGATGATTTTTTTCAGTGCACGGTTCGACCCAAGATGTTGTTTTCTGAGTCTAAATTGAAGGCTTGTGGCTGATGAGTATCTCCAGGCTTAATCAGGATCTGCAGGCTTAATGGGGATCTCTAGGAAGAGGCGAGAGACAAAGACTGTGTATATATCCGGTGTATATGATATATCTCTATAAAGTATATGAGGTCTGTGTATCACACTATGTGCTTCATACGCAGATACGAGGCTTTGATGCAGGCGATGGTGTTGTCCTCAACGCCAGAATGTCACAAGGAGAAGGAAAACGCATCCCCCACCCTAGAAAACCCTCCCAGGGGAAAAAAATCTGAATTTCCTTCCACGTAAACTGAGCCTTTTGGAGATTTTTCCCCCCTCTCTCTGGATTCACAGCGTTTCTCCGCACTATCTTAAAATAACATCCTCCCTCTTAAAAAAAGAGAGATGTTCCTTTGCAACAGCTCTGCTCACGGAGTAGGTACGCTGTTTTGCTGCGTTAATTGATGAAAAAGTAAGAAAATAAGTAGAAAAAATGCCTTTTTTTGTACCCTCCGGTGATAACAGCCTGTTGGAGCCCGAGTGGGTCGCATCTCCCCTTCACTGGGATAACTGGAAAGATGTTCTTTGTCGCTTGGGTGCTATCTTCTCAATAAATAGATTGTGCATTTTTTTTTATTTTTAAAGGAAATATATCTCATTTAGCTATGTTTCCCTTCCACAGCTGCCCATCAGGTTGAAAACCTGCACGTTTCTAGCAAGGGTGATGCTTTCTTTGCCTCCCTAAAAAGTCCTTCTAGTTGCCAGTAGAGACAGACCCAACTTTAAGAAGACGTTCTGGTTTTGGGGGGACGTAAGGGGAGTGTTTTCCTAAAACCTCCTCTGTTTTTTTCCCTTTCAGCGCAACAGAGAGGGGGCCTGGTAGGATGCGACGTGTTTTCTTTGTATGTGTGCTCGGATTTTCGGGTGGAAAACCACCAATTTTCGTGATTCCCTGTTTTCAAGGCACTTTTAGGCTGGGTGGAGCGAGGCGGGGGTGGG
>NW_009930091.1:7285-7719 GCF_000696875.1 Nestor notabilis | reverse complement strand
GCAGCGGGGCGGGGGGGGGGTAGGAGGGAAGGAGCAGCAGGTTTAAGGCCTTGAGAAGCTTTGCCTGCATGGGAAATTGTAATTTAGGATAAAAAAGGGAAAAAAGGAGCAGGAATTTTTAATCCAGGCTGAAGGGGAGAGGGGGCGCGTTGCTGCAGCCCGGTGCTTTGCCTCGCCGTGCTTTGCTCCATTCGTTTTATATCGGAGGGGGGATTAATTTTATGGCAAAGCAGCGTTTTCTGGGAAGTCTGGATGCTCACCACGTGCTCCCGCTTCCCCGCGTTCATGGTCATGACCAGCAGCTCCGAGGAATGCTTTTATTTACGAGCTGCAAAGGATGGAGCCGACTCCTTAAAGAGGAAAAAAAAAAAGTAAATCCCTCCCTGGGCTGAAAAGAGCCTTTTCCTCCAGCTTTATTTCTGCAGGAGCACCCA
>NW_009930091.1:6288-6905 GCF_000696875.1 Nestor notabilis | reverse complement strand
CTCCCTTCATTTCCAGCCCTTCTCCGGCTCCTTCCCTTCTTTTCCCCCTTTTTCTCCCCATTCCCATCTCGGGAAATGTCACAGCTTTATTTCTTTCCACTTTATTTTTGCAAAGAAAGACCCCCCATCTCCTCCCTCAATGCTGGCTCCTGGGTGAGGGTCCCCTTTTGCCCCTTCCTCCCACACAAAAGAGCCGCCGCGGAGGGTATCGCCTGTCGCGATGCTGTGCAATAGAGCCTAGGATGTGTTAAACCACACGTACATATGGATCTATCTCTAGATGCTCCAGCTCAACCACGTGCAATTAAAGGAGGAAGGTGATGTGGAGGAATGTAATGTCTTGGGGCGATTTCGGGGACGGGTGGGTCGTGGAGGGGGGAGATTTTGGGGAGTGGTTGTGGCTTTTGGGTGTTCTCAGAGCACCCTGTCTCTGTGTCACGGGGCAGAGCCTACTCTGCAGAGGGTGTCTTAGGGCTGTGCAGTGTCGTGGGGAATTGAGGGGGTGGAATTCCATGGGGAAAAAAGGACTAAATCCACCCAGGCTTTGCTGAACAGTCCCCCACGCCTCCCCGCAACGAGGCAGCGTGGGGAGGGGGGACGGGGCCGGCGGCAGGCGG
>NW_009930091.1:0-5987 GCF_000696875.1 Nestor notabilis | reverse complement strand
TATTCTCTTCCAGATTGCTTTAAAAAGGCGCCTCGGTGGGATTTCTGTTCGGTCTGTGTCTGTTCTCCGTGTACGTGGCATTGTTTTTTCTGCTTGTACCCCTAGTCTAGGTCATTGCGGTTGTTAATATACGTCCTTTGCAGTATAGTTCATATGTAATGTTCTTTACCTCAAGCTATTCTATGTAGGGTCTATGCAAATGTCTGTTATAGCACGTTCTGGCTTTATATAGTCATGTAAAAAGTTGCTTCACAATAATAATAATTAAAAAAATATAATGTATTATTATGTGATTTCTTGATAATAAATAAAATTGCCCAAACATCTACTCGGTGATTTACTGTTTACTATTTAAAATGAGTATTAAGTTGCAAGGTTAATAAAAGAGTAACAGAAAAATATATTGGCCAGCCTTGCCTTCTGTGGCTTTTAGATCATCTTTTGGGAAAAAAAAAAAAAAAAAAAAATAAAATTAAAAAAAAAAGTAATTAAATGAATGTGTAAAATGCGTTGTAAAAGGAAAGAAATATCGCTTGCTGCGTCGCTCTAAATATAATTAGAAAAATCCTGGGGAAACAAGAAGCATAAGTTAATCTTCAAATTGCTGGTTTAATGAGGGTTATACTCGTGCACGTAGCATTAATTGGAAGCAAAACTCAACCGAGATGCTATTTTGGGGGGTAAAGAAGCTTGAATATGGGCTAATTGGGATTCTTTTGTCTCTGGTAGAAGGTTCAGGGTGGCTCTACCTCTCCTGGAAGCAGACTCCTGCCCAAGAGGTTCCCACAGTCCCTATGTACATGTGGGAAATGCTATACGGATGGGTTTCCTTATGGATATAAGAACCGGTTATAGTTGTAGGAACCGGTTATAGACATAGCTGTAGATATAGGAACCAAAGGAACGTCAGAGTTATCCTGAATATGACTTTAAGATGGGAATGAGACGTGAAAGCACAGCTCTTAAATTGGAAATATATTAGATTGGGTTTAGATTTGGGCATCTTGATGCTTATTGTTATGGTTATGGTTATTAGGACCAGCATTATTGCGTTTCTTCAGTGTAAATTTGCAGCAAATTCATTTAACAAGAGGAAAAAATAACCCCGTCAGGCTAATTTAAATAAATTAGATTACGATTTCCTCGATCTCTCTCTAAGCGAATATTTATATCTAATGGATTCTCTGCTTTTTCCTTTCGGGGGAGATACCATACACTTCCCAGAGGGAGGGGGAAAAAAGCTTTTAGAAGATCGTTAAGGGATTTTTAATAAAGAAATCCCAAAGACAACCACAATGGGATTATGGAGAATTAACACATGCTTCCCCCAGTCCTAGCTGTACCCAGACCCAAGCCCAGTAACCCCCAGCTCAGCCCACTCTCCAGTCTGGGCACACTGGGAGCCACTGACCTGAGCCTCAGCCTGATTGATGGAGTTAAGAACAGATTTTTCTGTGAAGAACACAGGATTAAGATAAAGTACTGTATTTTTCTTCACTTCCCCAAGCACAATTCCCCAACACAGGGTGGGTGCACTTGGGGTCTTCCAAAATTATAGAGGATTCATCCATTCCTGAGCAGTTTCCTCTTTCTTTTTTCCAGGGGCAGCTCAATTTGGACACAGGAGTAGGAGGAAGAAGGAGGAAAGCAAATATTTCCATAGGAATGGGCCCCACTTGCAACAGCAAACCCCAGTCACCCCTCCCGAAAGGTTTAAGCTTTGGTGTATGAAGAAGCAGGAGTTGGGGCAATCTGCAGGGGTGGGTTTTACTAGAGTGAAAAATCACCTTTTTTTCCTGTAATAGTTACTTTTTTACTTTACTTTTTCACTTTACTTTTTCATGTTTTAACATGGATGCATGCACTTTCCCTCTGATTCTCTTGCTGCAGGAGGACATTTGTACAAATATATTGCAGAAGCAAACTGAAATTAGACTTTTCTCCACTTTTATTTCCTTCTTTCTATGTCCCTGCACCAATCTGGCAGGAAAATGGGCAGGAGGAGGAATTATGCCTAACATCTAACTGCTATAGGGTGACATAAATTGTATATATTGTAAGTCGGTTCACCTTGAACAGGAATAGTTGGATTTCAAAGACATTCAAACACTCACGAAAATAGATAAAACTTATTTATTACCAGCAAGCGGATAGAACAAATTGTTGCTTCGCCATAAAATCCGTATTATTCCTGGGCTGGTTTCTTTTATTCAGCAGCGTATTTCATTGCTTGGGCTTTAAAATGAATTCGTTAGCGAGGGGAGAAGAACCTCATCTCTTTAATTGCGAGGAATATTTCTACCGCTAATGAGAAAGACTGAGGTGCTGTTTCGCAGTTACTGCTTGAGGGTCAGATTTAGGGATTTGTTCCCATTTTGGTACTCTCAGTGTATAGGCAGTGTGGGGAATAGAATGTGCAAAGCAGGAATAGGAAAAAGGGTATTTTTTCCTGAGCCAGGAGATATGCTTTTGACACCTTTGTGCCGAAGAAATGTCCGAGTTCTTTGAACTCTCTCTGCAAAACCCGACCCGACTTAGGGCCGGGCTCATTTCAAAGCCGCTTTAAGCAAAGTTTAATCCGACAGCACTGAGAAAAACACGGCAGAAAGTCCAAATTTTCTTCTCCTGCGCCTCATTTTCTCAACACACCCTTTTTTTTCTGGGCCAAAGAGGAGGTTTTTTATACCCAAATCCAGGCGGCCCCAAGGTGACTTAGCAGACTGGAAAATAGGAAGAATTAGAAGTTCAGGAGAAAATATACCAGGCTGCGCTACAAACACTCACGTCGGTGCTTTTGCCTGGAGGGGAGTGACCTGGAAATTCCTCTTTTTTCCTCCTATACACCCCCAAAAATGAAGAGTAAAGGCGTAGCCTGTGCAGTGCGGGGTACTATGGACTCTGTATAGGTTTCCACGGGTGTGCGTGGTCTTTGTATGGGCTCAACCTCTAGGACCCGGCCAAAAAGGAGCTCCAAAAAGAGCGGGGTGTCAGGAGCATAGGTGCAGGGGACGGTTGGAAAGTGATGGGTGCCTTGACCTGCTGGACACTGCCGTGGGGGTGCTTGAGGTGTTGGACACTGGAAGAACACGAGGGGAAAATTATTTGGGCTTCAGTCCGGCATCTTAGCCATGCCCGTGTCCTTGAGTGGAAATAGTTTGTATTCCTACCTCAACCTAACCCCCGAAGCCCCCCAAAAACCAGACAAAAGCAAAGCACCCCTTTGCATGTTCCAGTGCCACAGCAATTAACAGTAAACATCATAATTCCCATTAGAGTGAGAAGAATGGCTGGATTTCCTTTTCCCGGTCTGTGTGTGGCTCAGGGTCCGTCCTCTGGCTAATTCTGCGACATATTAACTATTTGCTTTCCTCCCTTGTGCATTATCGGGACTGTTTTCAGGCACATGCCTCTCCCCCCTTATCATTAATATGCCAATTATTGCCTAAGAATGCCTTGGTTTGATTCCGAGTGGGGGTTCATAAACATAAAATAAACACAGAGTGGGAATAATTAGCAGCGTTTATCAGCATAAGGCCACCCACCCCACTTTGAAACCTTCCAGACCCTGCGAGGGGAAAATGAAGTACATTGCAAGTAATTAGTTTTAAGCAAATCATTTCAAATAGAAACTTATAGGTAAAGCCTAATGAAGTGCAGAGCTGGGGAGGGGGGGGAAGCCTCTTTTTTATTGCTTGGTAGGTAGCAAGTAGACACAGCAATATTTTACTGTTGAGAGAATAAATTAATTAATATATCTGTAGCTAGCAACTACAATGGCTCCATGGATGACTGCATTTAAAGGAGATATATGTATCCAGTCTCATTGGTGTTGTTAACAAGAGTGATAATAAAGATGAAAAGGATAAGAAAGATAAAAAGATCACTCGCCTTGTACTCCTTACTGGGGGTAAATTGCGCGGATTTTCTAATGGCTGCGTCTTGTTGACTCTCCACAAATCCCTTTTTTTTTAGAGTCAGACTTCATTAAGTGACTTTATTTTCATGTTGCTCAAATAGGAAATAAAGATACGCGCCCCTCGCTCCCCAATAAATCTCGTATTAACTATCCTTCTCCCCGGCTTAATGGGAGGGGGGAGTGTCTCCCTTCTCCCTATTTCAGCTCCCAAACCCCTTTATTTTCGAAAATAAAGTGTTTTTCCTGCTTTTGTCAGTGCGGAAATTTAAATTCCCCCCCTCTTATGTTTTTCTGGTAAGAGAAAAACCCAGAAATCTTATATCTCCTCAGTCAGAATAAATCACATTTAACCCCTGATTTGGTCTAGCTGGAATATGAGCGCATGTGCCTCAAATCCGCGTTAAAAATCTACCTGTAATTTTTTAAGAGAGTTTGTGCTTTAATTTTAGGCTTGGGTTAGCCAAACACTGCCACAGAGAACACATAAACCATCGGGATATCTCATTATAAAAACGTTTGCCAAAATTAATTCATTTCAAAGGGAAAGTGTATTAATATTCATTCTTGCAGCCACTACACTTCTGTGCCTCCCAAACCTACACGTCGGCTGGAGAAGTGTCGATAATTACAGAAAGAGTGGAAATTCATTTTATTTTTATGATTAACCAGTAAACTATTATGAGGTGAGACGAGACGCTGCTAAAGGAGAAAGCATTTAAAAAATTAGGTATGGAAAAGTACAGTGTGAGACCCAAGGTAGCAATGAGGAATGTCGGGCAGGCTTCAGGTCCAGTAAAATGAATGGGAAAATAGGAAAAGGGAAAAAAATCAAGGCCATACATACCTCAAATCAAAATACCTGGAGGCAGAAATAATATAAGAAATGATATTTTAATAGTTGGTGTGGGCCAGGGCGTTTTTTCTTCTCTGAAACATAAATCCCAAGGGAGTTTTGTGGGGATCTGTTAAAGTAAACGTGTGGGGTGTGCATGTGAACACCCCGCCGAGTGGAAATATCCATGCACAGCTCCGGTGTGTAACCATGGAGCAAGGTATGAGTACAGCGCAGCTCACCCCCGCCTGGCCTAAGACCGACCAACCATCGCACCCATGGGCACCCCACTGCCGGGGGACACACACAGCTAAAGCAATACTGAGATTTTTTTACCCAGTTGTGTTCATTTTTGGGGAGCTACGGGGGTTTTTCATTTAGCTTTTCCCTCTCTGTAGCTCTTTAGACCTCATCCCCCTTCCAAATCCCTCATTTCCAACTTCCATCCCGAGCCCAAACACTGACTTTATGGGTATTTAAACCAACCATCTTCATCTGTAATTGTGGATCAAGAGTATTTATTGCTCCGGTGGATAACTAGATATATAATTATCTCTTTTTAGAGAGACTGTGAAATAAAGCATCTGTCTCCCCCCTACCCAGACACACACAAAGACGGGTGGACACCGACAAAGTTACACATCTGCACAAGCACTTCTTTCTTTATTCTTTTTACACCCAAAACATGTTCATCAAAGCCCTCCTCAAACTTTACAAAAATCCTCCTAACCCAATGAAACGGCTTTTCGATGAGTTTGGGATTATTTCTTCTTCTTTTTTGCCTTCCTAAATGGGGCTAAAGAAAATATTTATTTGCGAAGAGGAGCCGCGCTGGCTGCTGCGGCTCCGAGTTGTCCCCTTTCTTTTTTTATAGAGAAAGAGGGATTTTTTTGGGTGGATTTTGGGGACAAAAAAATAAATAAATGGGTGGTAGGGGAAAAAATGTGCTGTGGGTTTTTTCGGTGCCTCTTTAGAGGATGGGAGGGTGCAGTGCGGTGAGAAGGGGCTTTACAGGGAGGATGGAGGGAGACGAAAGGCTCTGCTCGACTAGAATCGAGATATTATTCCCTTGTTTTAGGCAGCGGAGAAACTTGCTTTCAACCCCCCTCCTCTTCCGAGACTGCAAATAAATTGTGGAAATTCCATTTTCGTGGGGGATCCTGGGCAAGAGCTGCCCCGCATTCACCCTTATCCCCCCATACTATTTAATTGAAATATTTTATTTTATTTTATTTTATT
>NW_009930090.1:1241-1767 GCF_000696875.1 Nestor notabilis | reverse complement strand
ACCAGCACCAGCCCAGTCCCTTGGGTTCTGTCCTGGGTGGGTTGTGGGCCAGGGCTGGTGCTGAGCAGATGCAGCAGCAGAGGTGACATCAGGGCTATGCCAAGCACCAGTCTGGATGCTGGGGCCTGGCTGTGTCCAGGAACCGCTGGCCATGACAAATCTCCTCCTCCCCATCCAGTCCCAGCACCAGGCTGGCAATCTCCTATGCAGAATTCACAGAAGGATCTAGGGCAGAAGGACCCTCAGGCAACTGTCATTTGTAGGCACTTCTCGATGCTTCTAGAGAACATCTGGCTGAAACTCATGGTTGGTTTTGATTCCTTACCCTGATGGTTGCCTGCAGCACCACCCTGTTTGATGGTTCCAATCCCCGCTGGTGCTCTGGGATGCTGCCTGTCACAGAGGGGCTCAGCCTTGAGCTGTGGCGGTGGCCAGTGATGGGCAGATCAAGGGGTGTTACCTCCACTGCCAGGTTTGCTGGGCACTGGCTGCGCTTCTTCTCCTCCTTGCTGTGCTCTTCCAACAC
>NW_009930090.1:360-1166 GCF_000696875.1 Nestor notabilis | reverse complement strand
CAGCCGGGGGTCAGCCCCGTTGTCACCGGTGAAGGAGTGATGCTGGTGAGCCCCAGGCCGGCACCGCCGCGCTCTCCGGCAGGCAGGGAAGCACCGGAGCATCTCCCCTGGCTCGGGGAGAGAACAAAGGAGGGCATCTGCGGCAGAGGGAGTGCCGGATGCGCCGCAGCGTGGCTAATCCACCCTGCGCCCTCCTCGGGGCCCCGGAGCACCCCACTGCCCGGCACAGCCCTCCCGCATGGCCCTGGGCACCGGCAGCACCACAGTGCCACAGGGGCCGGTGCAGAGCCCGGGGAGAGGACCCGGTCCCACTGCGGCCCTCACAGCATGTCCTGTTCCATCCCACCGTGCGCTCCGGTATCACACTGGTGTTCACCCCGGCTAATGCCACGCCATAAAGGA
The DNA here is from genome assembly GCF_000696875.1 of Nestor notabilis. Taxonomy (NCBI): domain Eukaryota; kingdom Metazoa; phylum Chordata; class Aves; order Psittaciformes; family Psittacidae; genus Nestor; species Nestor notabilis. The sequence continues at coordinate 764 of NW_009930090.1, read as the reverse complement.
AAACGTCTCCTATTAACGACTTTTGTCACCGAAGTCATTAACATAATAGGACTTGCACCTCACAACTGAATATTAACGCTCCACCCGGCTGTGGAGTGAGATGGGTAATTGCTCTAATACATTTTTCCAGGAGGATTTTCACGTCGCAGCAGCAATTGCATTAGTGAAACCTGATTATTACCCCGGCCGATACAATGGGACAGTTCATGGGAGTAAAGTTCCTGCCGTTTTCCTTGGGACCCCCAAGGAAAAGCAGCCCCGTGCCCCCTGCATGCAGAAACCTCCCCAGGCCCAGGGCATGATGGAGGTGATGGCAGTGCTGAGCTGCCTCTTCCTTCCCTCGGTGCCTGCCAACATGACCCTCGGTCACCAGCAGCTTTGCCCCATGCAGCAAACCTGCAGCC
>NW_009930090.1:0-341 GCF_000696875.1 Nestor notabilis | reverse complement strand
GAGTCTGAGCGGCCCGCATTGCGCCAGGCCGTGCGGTGCCGTGCCATCCTGTGCCATGCCATGCCATCCTGTGCCATTCTATGCCACGTCACCCTGTGCCATGCTGTCCTGTGCCATGCCATTCCATACCATATCCTGCTCTCCTGTGCCGTATCGTGCCATTCTATGCCATGCCATGCTACAGAGCCCCAGATGGGCCAGGCAGGAGCAGCAGCAGGGTTGCAGGGGACCCTCCAGACTTCTTTCCAAAAGGGGATCAGCAGCTCCCAGGAGGATGGAGCATGGCAAGTGGCTCCAGCCCGGCAGGCAGGGAGCTGGGTACCAGCCAGGTCAAGGTGCCA
>NW_009930089.1:0-464 GCF_000696875.1 Nestor notabilis | reverse complement strand
TATATATATAATAGTTTGTAATTAGTATTATATAGTTTATATTTAGAATCAGATAGTGGCCACACATGCTTCTTTTCAAATTGGTAACTAAATTTTTGCATTTCTGATTTTTCAAATCATATTTCTTTCTCTAAGCCTGGCTTTCAACACATGGAAAGCAGATCATTGTTTATCAAAACCAAAAATACGACAGAAGAGTCCACATATAAACTCTTAATACATGTGAAAAGATGACTGGAACAAGAACTGAAGCAAAGTAAAATTTTTTCATGTAACAAGATGATGAGGGTCACAAGCAAGTAAGTCTGTAAAACATGCAAAGCCAGAAGTTTCAAAAACCGTGACAGAAACAAACAAAGCAAAGCCCAACAAAACAGAAGACAGAGAATACGAAGTAACAGTGGAGGCACTCATGAAGATGTAAATGAGTTCGTGCAGCCCTGCGCATAAAGCATTCGAATTTC
>NW_009930088.1:7247-7467 GCF_000696875.1 Nestor notabilis | reverse complement strand
ACTGCTGTAGCTGAACCCAGGACAGGGTATTTCTGTTCTGATGAGCTGCACATCAAGTGTATGACCACACCATTCCTATCTGCAGACCCTCTGTAAAGAGAGTTGTAAGGAAGAGTCACTCACGCTTCTGCTTTGGCATCTTTTGTGTCATTGAACTCATCTTCAGCTTTCTTCAGCTCTTGTTGGGCTTCCTCCACTTGTTGTTTCTTGGCATCAATCT
>NW_009930088.1:3417-7199 GCF_000696875.1 Nestor notabilis | reverse complement strand
CTTTCCCTTTCATTTGACACAGTTTCTTATCAGCCCAACTCTACCCTCAACAACTCACCCCGGCAGCATCTGCTGGAGCTCAAGAATTTCTCAGCATCTCAAAGTAGTGATAGAACAAGAGGTGATGGGTTTAAACAGGGGAAGTTCACGTTAGATCTAAGGAAGAAGTTCTTCCCTGTGAGGGTGCTGAGGCGCTGGCACAGGGTGCCCAGAGAAGCTGTGGCTACCTTGGCATTGTTTGAGGCCAGGTTGGACACAGGGGCTTGGAGCAACCTGCTCTAGTGGAAGGTGTCCCTGCCCCTGGCAGGGGTTGGAGCTGGATGAGCTTTAAGGTCCCTTCGACCCAAACCATTCTATGACCCTACGAAATACAACCCAAACTCTGTGCCACATTGCTCCACCAAGCATTTGACCTTGCCCCATCCCCCTCTACCCCAGGTTGATGCCTCTGCACTGATCAAAAAAGCCACTATTCCTGGTTGATTCCCTGTCCCACTTGATCAACGTGATCTCTTTAGGCATCAGGTTATTCACCCTCGCTCTCTCCATCCTTTACCCCCTTTAACCCACCAACTGTGGCCCTGTTTGGTCTGTCTCACCTTCGTCTGGAGGATTTGCATTGACTTCTCATGGGTTTTTGGTGTAGACCTCTGATGGTTGCACAGGACGGCCACTGCTCGGTTAGCTCGGTTGTAGGAGAGGAGCTTTGCTGCAACGTTGTCTTCAGCTGGAAAGAAACGGAAGCATCAACTATGTCACTAGGATATAGTTGGGAAGTTGGGGAAGGCAGGGAACAGACCAAAAGCAAGTAGTTTGCCTTTCCCAGGGCAGAGCAATACTGGTTGTGGAACCTGGTAAGGGACCCTTGAACATCACTGAGTGGTACATGAGTGATGAAGCACAGTATCCAAGGCAGGCAAAAGTAATGCCACCAAACAGCAATGCAAAGAAAGGGGGGGAAATACTCCCATCATGGCTCTCAGTCAGAGAAGGTGCCTATTCCTCACTTAGCATGGTTCCCAACCTGCTGCATTCTCCCATAAGTTATGTGGTACATAACTTACAATGCACCCTACAACGTGGCGCATCACCTACCAAGGAGGGGATGTTGGAGGGGGACCCCAAGGGGACGGATGGACATGGCTGAGCCCATTGGTCACACAATGCAGCTGGTGATACCACACACACTGGTAGTAACTCACAGTTGGTGAGGGCCTTGAGCTGCTCCTGCAGCGTGATGGAGGCATTGTAGGTCCTGAACACTTTGGCAGTCAAACCATCCATCAGACTCTGGAGGTGTCTGTTCAAGATGGATGTCTGGAGGGAGGAGAACAGGACTGAGTGTGGGGGAAAGGAAGGAAGAGAACAAGCAGAGGCTAAGACAATAAAACATTTGCTTTTCAGACTATCTTCTGCCTAAGCAACCAGGTCAGGCATTAAAGTCTCCCACTAGTTTGCAGATTTATGTGTTGGGTCAGATCCTCACCTACCAAAACCTGGCAAAAATCCCACCTAAACCCACAAGGAATCTCTCTGGGAGTCATATTGTTATGGAATGGTTTGGGTTGAAGGAACCTTAAAGCTCATCCAGTTCCAACCCCCTGCCATGGGCAGGGACACCTTCCACTAGAGCAGGTTGCTCCAAGCCCCTGTGTCCAACCTGGCCTCGAACAATGCCAAGGTCAGAGCATTTACCTCTTCCAGGCTGAACAGCCCCAATGTTCTCAGCCTGTCTCCATACGGGAGCTGCTCCAGCCCCTGCTCATCCTCATGGCCTCATCTGTGCTTGCTCCAACAGCTCCATGTCCTCCTTACATTGAGGACACCAGAACTGCACCCAGTGCTGCAAGTGAGGTCTCATCAGAGTGATTTCTGCTTACCCATGTCCAAAAGGACACAACTTGCACTCAATATCACATCTCATCTCTATTCTACAGAGCACATGGGGCTGCATTGGGACTGGAAACAGAAGATGCTAAGAAGAGTCATCTATGGTCTAGAGGAAGCCTTCTTTGTACCAAAAAGCTTGTCCCAGATATATCCAACTTGAGAGGATCAGCCTCTTCATACACAAGATGGGCAAGTGGCTTTGTAGGTGATGCAGGCAGTGATGGGTGGCAGCATCCCATTCCCCATATTGAGGAAGAGATGGAGGAGGCTTCTGGATGGGAGCAGCTTGGGCAGGAAGGCTGCAGCACCTCTCCCCAGCACCCCTGTGCTCCAGCAGCCTCTCACCCTTCTGCTGAGCCCCAGCGAGGTGTGAAAGCATCGAAGAGCTGAGGTTTGACACCTCCAGCAATGCCCCGAGCAACATGTGTGTGGGCAAGTGTTCCCAAGCTAAAAATAAAGCCCAAGCAGATGAGTTAGAGGAGGGAAGGAGCAGAAAGCCACCTCCTCAGCAGGGACACAGGTTACTCGTGGGTGCAGGAAGCAGCCAAGCTGGCACTCGGAGAAGCAGGGATTGTACCAGTCCAGAAAGAGGATGGGAAAAGATACCCCAGCATCCCAACGCCATGTTCTAACAGTCAGTGGTGTCTCTAAAGGGGAACTGTTAAAACCAGGGTAAATGGTGACATTGAGGCAGTACCACAGCCTGGGAGCATGAAGGCTGGACAGGGGTGTCATGGGTTTGCTTCTACTCCCTCTGGGCCATCACTGCTGTTTTAAAAGCTTAGAGAAGACAACTCACATTGAGCCTGTCAAAGAGGTCATCTGCTGGGTTCTTGTTCTTCATAAACAGCTTCAGGTTCTTGAACACCTAAAAGAGGAGGAAAGCCCTGGTCAGGGACAAGAGCAAATTGCTCCCAGACATCTCCATCATCTCCACCCGTGTCCTCATCCATGTAGACCCCGATTCAGGCTCATGCAATACACATCCTACCACACCTCCAACCTGCCCAACTTCAAGAGACCTCAAAGCCACTGGTGTCACGGGCTGTTTCCCCCCTCCATCTCTCCTGTCCTTTGCACTCCAGTTTCCACACAAACACTATTAACATCATCTATCCCGTGGGCAAAGCAAAAAAGTAAGATACCAATGAGGACAGTTCAAGTCCTAACGCCCACCAGTCAACGAGGATGCTCCAGTAGGAGCAGGACTTCTCTTATGGTTCATGGGCTAGAACAATATTGGAAGTCCTATCCCAGAGTTTTCCTAGGACAGGGTTAGTATGTGCCTGTCCTCACACCCAGGACAGGGTTAGTAAGTGCATGGCATCATCCACCCCTGTTGCATCTCACACACATGCTGCTACCATGGTGTTAAAGACCAGGAAGCATCATTGCAACAGGTTTCAATGCAGATTTGGGACTGATGACCCCTGAGTGCCCCAAGCCACCCAGGTAACCCTGCACCGAAATGCCATCTTGGCCACTGCCTCTGCTTCTGCCCCACTCACCAGCTTCTCCACGGACACTTTGTTGTAGTAACGGATGGAGTCTTTGCCAAGGAAATCAAACTCCACCACATGCTCCTGCCCATCCAGCTCAGGGTGCAGCCTGATGTGCTCCACACGTAGGGAGCAGCAGCCGACGGTGTCCGCAGTCTCACCTTCCTCCTTCTCATTGCCGGCTCGCAGGGCCAGCTGGAAGGAGACAGCAAGTTCCCATCCCAGCCCACCCCAATTCCCTTTATGGGGCTGTTGAGCCTGGAGAAGAGAAGCTGCTGGAGACCTCAGAGCAGCTTCCAGGGTCTGAAGGGGGCTACAAGGATGCTGCAGAGGGACCTTTATCAGGGACTGGAGTGATAGGACAAGAGGTGATGGGTTCAAACTGTGTGAGGT
>NW_009930088.1:0-3386 GCF_000696875.1 Nestor notabilis | reverse complement strand
CTGTGGCAGGAGGTTGGAACGGGATGGTCTTAAGGTCCTTTCCAACCCAAACCAGTCTGTGATTCCCAACAAAATTAGGCATGGGATGAGCCCAAGTGCCTGTAAAAGCAAGTTCTGCTGCTGTATTTTCAGGGGTGAGGTTTGAAGGTGGTGAGGGGAGATGAAGAACCCAGCTGGACCAGCGCTTCCTAGCTGCGAGAGCCTGGCCATTGAGCTTGTCTCAAACACATGGGCAGGGACATCTGACCTTAGACCATGTCACCCCAAGGCTCTGTCCAACCTGGCCTTGAACACTGCCAGGGATGGGGCAGCCACAGCTTCTCTGGGCACCCTGTGCCAGCGCCTCAGCACCCTCACAGGGAAGAGCTTCTTCCTTATCTCCAACCTGAACTTCCCCCGTTTCAGTCTGAACCCAACACCACAGTCCCTGATGAAGAGACCACCAGATTCCTCATGTGAAGGAACCTGACCAGTACAACCAGCAGACACCAAACACCTCCACGGTCAGTGGATCAGGTGAGCCAAAACCAGAATTCCACATCAGTGGGGAACCTGGGGCCAAGTGAGGCTGCAGATACCTTATCAATGAAGTAAAGGGCCACCGCTCTTTGCCGCTTCTTCATCTCCTTGGACTTCCAATCGATCCGGTACTGAGCACGGATACTGTGGACAACATCCTTTAAGCGCCGAGCTACCTCGTACTTCTGCCAGTCCTTCTCCCCCTGGAAACACAGGCACAGGCATTTTCACCCATGCCCCATCTTCCTTCCACACCTACCAAATCAAACCCTAGTCTGGGAGCGCCTCCAGCACCTAAATACTGCCCAAACCTCACTGTGTTCTTGAGAAAGAAACATCAGAGCAGAAACACTTCCTATTGGGTTTCTGTGCCCTCTGCTGACTGGTTGGGTGCAGGATCCTGCACAAGTTTGAGCTGCTCATAGTCTGGAGGGGTCCCCACCAGCTAGCACAGAGCGGTCAAGCACTGCAGTGTCATGACCACTGCTGCTTGGACATCACCGTGGGCTGACACAATGCACTCCAGTTGTGCCTGACTTCCACGTGGTGTCCTTATCTGCTTTTAGGACTGGAAACAGCTTTAAATCACCTTTGTCTCTCCCAGAAAGCATTCACTCCCTTCCATGGCACTACAGCCTGATCCTACCTCCCTCACCATCCATTTAATGGCATAAATGAATTCAACCCATAGACTGGTCCACATGGACCCTCTCAGCCCCATGTAGCTTTCAAGAGCCTTCCCTGGACACACATGAGCAGCAAGGCACAGGGATGACTCTGCCAATAGCAATCAATCCCATTGAATAGGATTGATGATTAACAGTCATCTCTGTCCTTTTCCCCCCATCACCCAATAGCACATCAGTTTAGCTTATCCCTTTTTGGGGTAGAAAAGCACATTCTTGGTGATGTGCCAGCCACATCTCTGCTTTCCTCTGATCTTTCCACCTGACTAAAAGCCAGTGGTCCAAAAGGCACCAGCTCTGCCCGAACACAGCAGCATCCTTCCAACCTTCAGCTTGGAGCTGGGGTTCAGCATGATGTACTTCAAAGTGTGCTGGATGTTCTCTGTCCACGAGGCCAGCCAGGTAACGGTGTTGTCACAGCGCACCTCCTTCCACTTGTGCCCTTCTGGTGGCTCAGGGATCTTGGAGTCCCTGTGGGCAGAGCAGGGTTACAGCCCTCAGACCATGAAGAAACAGGTCATCAGCTCAACTCTTCCTTCATCATCAGCCAAGGATGCTCAACACATTGTAGTGTTGCTTACACAAAACACACAGCCCAATCAGAACTGCTCCACAACATGAACTGGATGATCTTAAGGTCCTTTCCAACACTAACCATCCTGTGATTAGGTCGCTATCATTTGGATGCTGAGGACAACAGGAGAACTTGCCAGGCTGGTGGGGAGTGTTTTAAATGAAGGCCACAAAGTCTTCATAGGGGTGGTTTAAAACCAATCCAACTCATGTAACTTAGAGGGCAAATACTCTTAACCCAATCACTGCTTTTCCTCCCTCCAATGAGTATCCTGATGCTTCCAGCCAGCACCAAGGTCCCATAAAAATAAAGAGGAATGGCTCGTTTGGAAGAGGAGCACAGAAGAAGGAATACAGAGTGTCCCTTCTTCAGAGAGGCCACAGGAGCACTGCAGTGTTCACAGTTGATGTTGCATGAACAGTGCAGGCACCAGTGAGAGATGGGAGCTGCTGAGCAGCTTCCTGTCCACTGTACATTGACAAACTAAAGTCAGACCTAACTGCACAGCAGACATGTGGAGGTGGTAGAAGACAATATAGTTCAAACTAGAAGAGCTCCAATGAGTTCAAACCTCAAAGTGTGCAAAGGAGTGGTTGTAGGACATAGTAAAACCCCACAAAAGCTCTGCGCAAAGGACCAGTCCTAGAAGCAGCCTCAGCTCTTCCCAGGGCAACTCACTTGCTGCAGTTGATGATAACATCTTCTGGCATGATCCTCTTCTTCAACATGCCCATCTTGGGATGGTCACCACGGCCACGGAAAAGCCCCGGAGGCTCGGTTTTGAAGTTGCCTATCTTCTCCCGGTGCCCATCCAGGATGCAGTACCCATATTCCTCCTGGATCTTCTCTGCCTCCTCCTTCAGTTTCTGAGATGAGCACCATGCCACCATCATCCCACAGGATGAAACCAAGCCCCCATACTTGTGACTATCACTACCCTCCTTTCTCTAGAGGAAGCAAGGCTGGAAAGGCAGAGCTCAAAGGGTTAGAGGAAGCATGAGTCCAAATCCACTCCCAACAAAAGCCTCATCTCCATCTACTCCGCAAACCCTCACGGCGATGCTCTCCCAGCATGACACACTGATAGAACAAGCCTGTGTCCCATCACCCCCTTAGCAAGGGCCACCATCTCTGGACAGGTCAGAACCCCAAATGATGGTCAAAGGATGACTGGTACCCTGCAAAGCCATGGAACATGCAGGATCTACAGATACCACTTAATGAAAAGGAGTTTGATGCTCATGGAGACAGAGTCCAAAGGGCAAACCGGTCAGGGCATAACAGCAGGAAAGGAGAGAAGCAGGAGCCAACGCACCCAAAGCTGGTCCCAGATGACATAGAGAAGAGCCCTCACCTGTTTCTCCTCTTTGGGGAGCACTTTCCGTGCCTCACTTTTGTCCACAAAGTACTTGTGGATCTCGCTGAAGTCGCACTTGTCCAGGTCCTTGATTATCTTCTGCTCCGCTAAGGTCATCTCCTGCGCAAGAGATAAGGGATGGGTAAAGCCAGGAGGCAAAAGTGACTCCACATGGAGTTGCTGCCTGAGAGTCTCCTTCACAGACAAGAAAGGAGACCTACATAGAATGGTTTGGGTTGGAAAGGACCTC
>NW_009930087.1:37975-39286 GCF_000696875.1 Nestor notabilis | reverse complement strand
GCTGATGTGCTGGAGGGCAGGAGGCTCTGCAGAGGGGTCTGCACAGGCTGCCTGGATGGGACGAGGCCAGTGGGACGGGGTTCAACAAGGCCCAGAGCTGGGTCCTGCACTCGGGCCCCAGGAACCCCACGCAGCGCTCCAGGCTTGGGGAAGAGTGGCTGGAAACTGCTCATGGGAAAGGACCTTGGGTGAGAAGGGCCTGGAGCACAAGTGTGATGGGGAAGGGCTGAGGGACCTGGGGGTTTAGTGTGGAGAAGAGAAGGCTCAGGGGGGACCGTATCACTCTCTACGACTGAGCACCCAGAGGGTGCTCAGGCATTGGAACAGGCTGCCCAGGGCAGGGCTGGAGTCACCGTCCCTGCAAGTGTTCACAGCCCGTGGAGCCGAGGCCTCAGTGCCAGGGGTTAGTGGTGGCCTTGGCACTGCTGGGCAATGGTTCGACCTTATGATCTTGAAGGTCTTTTCCAACCTGGTTGATTCTCTGATTTTAGCATCCTGTGCCACAGGGCAATACCCAGCAATACGTGCACAGGACTCCATCTCTGCTTGGCAAGGTCTGCTTGGTTTAATTGTAGTTGCTTGTCTGCTCCTTGCCAGAAATTCTCCAGTTGGATAAACGTTAGCTCTTAGTTGTAATGCTGCAGTGAGCTTTCTGTGGGGAATGCCCCTGTAATGTTCAATCAGTTGGTGCTGATCTTGTCTTTCTCAAAGCTCTGGGACAGTAACTCATTCCAGTTAATAAATCCTTGTTTTCGCACGGGCACTGAGCTACACATGGTTCTATGTGTGGGAAGAACCTTTGGGTTCGCACTGCGAATGTCTCACTAACAAGGTGCTGACTTTGCTCCCGGGACACCCAGGAACAGTAAAACACTCCGTGGGTTCAATAGTTGCACAAGAAGAGCAGGATTTGCCCAGAATCAGAAGGTTTCAGTTCAGGGACCACAGATCTTCTCAGTAAGAATCTTGGGTAGAAAAGTCAGTTTTACTACGTCCCAGGGCAGGATGAGGTCCTAAAAAAGAAAACAAAGTGTTTCAATGGAATAAATTGCACGGATACTTCCTAGTTTTTAACAATATTATTTAAAAGTCCAGGTTGGACACAGGGGCTTGGAGCAACCTGCTCTAGTGGAAGGGGTCCCTGCCCATGGCAGGGGTTGGGACTGGGGGAGCTTTGAGGTCCCTTCAACCCAAACCAGTCTGGGGTTCTATGAACAGTTAATTTACGTGTCATATATTTATAGACATGATTTCTCAGCCATGAATCATTGCAGAAAACAAAAATGCCACAAGAACTACCAAACCTTGGGC
>NW_009930087.1:22179-37944 GCF_000696875.1 Nestor notabilis | reverse complement strand
TCCTGCTGCTCTTCGGGAGGTCACTTCCTGGAGCCACAGGAAGATGAATAGTGCTCACACACAGCATTAAACAAAAAAAAACCTAATAATTTTTCTTATACAAAATGTTTCAACACACGACCTTGGAATGAGACACAGAGTTTGTTGTCACTTAATAGTCTATTGTGTCAGAGCTCATTTAAGGCTTTCAGTAATTCATACTGCGTCTTCTTCCCATAACTCTGTTACACAATGTCTCCTTCCAGAAGAGTGATAAATCTTCAACAACTGTCTCAAATTCTTGGTCACGTGTTGCCAGCTGAGTATCTGCAGCTTCCTGAGAAGAGCCAGTTGGGTCATTCCAGCTTTTCCCTTTCACTGCCACAATCAATACGTGCAGTTGGCTCAGGAAGCACATGGCTAAAATCTTGGCTTGCTCTTTGCTTCCCCCCCCCCCCCCCCTTTTATTTTAATTAACTTCTTAAAACAACAACTTTCAGTTTGTCCCTTCTGGCAGTTTCTGGTTGTTCCAGGTTATTGTCTTCTCCTGCTTGGTTAGAAAAGTCCTTGTTATTGCGGATGAGGCGATTGTGGTTGTGTGGCTGCCCTCATGTCTAATAACTGGTGTGATAACTGGGAAGCATCTTGGTGCCTCGCACCTAACTGCATGGCTTTAGGCACTCTGTGCTTTCAAGTTTGCTGGAAATTCTTCCTGTGAAAAGCTCCCTGGAGTATCAGTTCAATGCTGGAATCGCAGCACCCTAGGAGGGCAGTCCTTTTGCTCCTCTCCCTGTTAGGTCCTGGACAGTGTGATCACATGAAGAGCTCGGTGAGTCAGCATCATTTAACATGGGCACAATTAGAGTGGTTTGGGGATTTTTTACTAAATTCTGTGATTAAAATCATAGAATTCAAGTTGTTAGATCTTGGTTCTTGCACATCAGTGAGCTGCAGAGAGGAAAATGTGCCCAGTGTCGTATGTTGATGGTAGGGAGTTAATCCATTGTGGGGCAGACATTCATGTCTGGAGGTTGGAGGGTTGACCCTGCTGAGGCAACGTGCCATGATGGCCAGCTGCAGGCAGCCAGGGCAGGTTTGAAGACACCTTCTTGTTTCCCACAACATTGAGGAGCTCAGTGCAGAGCAGGCCAAATTGAACCCTGCTGCTGCTGCAGTTAAAGTGTTAATGCACTTTAACACTTAACTGAGGACTAAATCTGACCTCAGTATCACTGCTGGCTCCTCTGAAATACAAAAAAGCAGGCTGACGAAGGGAGGCACATTGACATAATCCACTGCATCCCTGTGAGAAGGGGTTTTGGCCACTTGGCTGCAACGAGGCAAACTTCAAAGCTCCCAGAAATTAAGATGCTTCCGAATGGGATGTGATGAGAGACTGTGTCTCTCAAAGGTTTCCTCTCCCAGTTTTCAGAGCGCATATTACGTGGAAACACACATCTGATAAAAGCTTTTAAAAATGGAAGGTATCCTAAAGGGTTCTGACCGTTTTCCCATTACAGTTGCATTAGCTGAGTCATCAGGTGCAAAACTGAATGGTAAACCGTGGATGTTCTAACTGCATCTTCTTCTGCATGTCATGTAACATGAGAGAATACTTTGTGTGTAAATGCATCACCGTACTCTGGCTCATCTTCACAATGTGAAATTCCTTTGTCTCTTACTGAGCACAAGCAGTCAGTATAGCAGCAAGGTTCAAACCCATTTAACAGTTCCTCCTGTGAGTTTCAGCTAAGCAAATACATCCAGATGGAGTCATACATTGAGGAACTCAGAATTATATACAACTGATCTTTAAGCTATTAAACCATCATAAAATACAACTTTTGGAATGATTCATTGCTGAGATGGTGTAGTGTAATGCAAACCAGAATTGCCAGTAAACGGGCAGCAGTGATCCCAGCCTGTGGAGGGGAGCTGCGTGTAGAACCCTCTGCCCTGTGTTCGCTGACAATCTACCAGTTGCAGTTTCCCTGAAGGTCAGATGATGCATTTCCGAAAGCTGATGCTTAAGGTAGAATAATTTCCTGAAGGAGATTTGGTCATTCAGCGTTCAGGATCTGAAGTCACATCTATATAAAGCAGTGACTGAAGGGGACAAAGCAGTAATCACTTATCACGGAGTTGGATTTGTAAAGGTCACAGCACAGCGTGATGTCTGTTGTGATCTGCACATCCAGGCACGGGCACAGCAGCGGTGGGTACAGATCGAGTGGTCACGACTTAGGTAAAGAGGAACCTGCCTTTTGAGCTGGGTTAGTTTGGACAAGGCAGTGGGCAGACCCTGTGGGGGCTGGCTCCAGGGGAGGAGGACCAGCACCACACCAGCATGGGGAGGTGTCTGGTAAGTCGCAGCACAGCCAAGGCCCCACGTGCAGAAGAGGAACGGGGACCTTGAAAGTCGTGTCACGACAGAGCCTGCCCTGGGAGGGAAGCCTGGCACAGCCCCAGCCCCTGGCTGCCCGTGCCGCAGGCGGCTCTTGCCCAAGCTGCTGTTTCAGCCCCCACTGCACATCAGCTGCACAGCAGCAGCAGGGGCATGGGGCAGCACATCTCCCATCTGAGATAGAACAGCTAAATTATTAATGTGCACTTTGGCTGCAGGCAGGCAGCTCCCCCTGCGTGGCGCGGCTCAGGCCTCTCTTCCTCCCCTCTTGGAAGCAGCGTGGTACTGCCAGGGAATAACGGGGTCAGGCCAGCAGCGATGGCCCCACAGCTGGTCCCTGACACTGGTGCTCAGTTGCCAGCTCTGTGACACTGTGAGGTGTGCAGGGGCAGGGGAGCAGAATCAAAGTGCACACTATTGGTCTTTGGTTGTGTTTTCTGCCCTTGCTTCTGGGCTGTCATAGAATCACCGCCTGGTTTGTGTTGGAAGGGACCTTAAAGCTCATCCAGTTCCAACCCCTGCCACAGGCAGGGACACTGTCAACTAATGGAGCCCACAGAGCAGCATCAGGAGCATTCTGTGCCGGAGCGAGTCGCTGGGGTGCAGGTGGGGAGGATGCTGAGCAGGGCTGTCCCCAGGAGCTTTGCCTTGGCAAGGAAAAGGCTTCCTGAAACTCCCTGACACGCACAAGCTGCAGGTCCAGTGCTGCGCCCTCCGAGCAGGGACGTTTCCCACTCCCCGTGTATCTGCTTCCCTGTTTCTCCTCCCGATGTCAGGCATGCCCGAGGCCTCAGCACCTCCTGAGGGACAGAGGAAAGGCTCAGCAAGGCCTCGAGCACCAACAGAGCCACGTGCCTGTGCAGGGACCCTGCTCCTCTCCCGTCTGTTTGCTGTGGTGGAGAGACCTTGGGAGAGACCAGGGCAGAGCCTCATATGATCCCTTCAGGGACCAAGGGCCTGTAGGGACAGGACAAGGGGAATGGCTTTAACCTGCCAGAGGGGAGACTGAGATGAGCTCTGAGGCAGAAGCTCTTCCCTGTGAGGGTGCTGAGGCGCTGGCACAGGGTGCCCATTAGGCTCCTCACTGGCAGCGGGTGTGTCCTGTTGCCTCGCAGCCCCTGCTGAGTGCACGCTGGGGAGGAGCTGCCTCTCGCTGCGGAGAACCTGGCACTGCGCTCCTGAGGAACAGGCAGGGTCACTTCTGGGGAGCCTGAAACTTTAATGGCAGAGATTAAGTTACGGAACTTCTCAGTTTACCTGTGTCAATACAACACCTGAGCCTGCAAAAAGGGCTGGGGAAAAGCAAACACAGGGACTTGCCTCCTCAATAGCGTGCAGGTGAGGTGATAACGATTTCCATCGTGTGGGATGCCGGAACTGGCTGTTTGTCCTTCCAACCAAGTGTTCAGATTGTATTTAGAAGGGTTTTTTGTGTATCCTGTTGCGTATCTGTGGCCTGGCACATCGCCCCTCTGCTGTGCTCTGGGGAGACCCCCCTGCAGCCCTGATCCAGCTCTGGGGAACAGCACAAGAGGGACGTGGAGCTGCTGGAGCGAGGCCAGAGGAGGCCCCGGAGCTGCTGCGAGGGCTGGAGCAGCTCTGCTCTGGAGCCAGGCTGAGAGAGCTGGGCTGGGGCAGCTGGAGAAGAGAAGGCTCCTGAAGGGGACACCTTAGAGCAGCTCCAGGGCCTAAAGGGGCTCCAGGAAACCTGGAGAGGGGCTTTGGACAAGGGATGTAGGGACAGGACAAGGGGAATGGCTTGAACCTGCCAGAGGGGAGACTGAGATGAGCTCTGAGGCAGAAGCTCTTCCCTGTGAGGGTGCTGAGGCGCTGGCACAGGGTGCCCAGAGAAGCTGTGGCTGCCCCATCCCTGGCAGTGTTCAAGGCCACGTTGGACACAGGGGCTTGGAGCCACCTGCTCTAGTGGAAGGGGTCCCTGCCCGTGGCAGGGGTCGGAGCTGGAAGAGCTTTAAGGTCCCTTCCAACCCAAACCAGGCTGGGATTCTGTGATTAAGGCACACTGGCTTCTTATTCCTGCATTTGAACCAACTCACTTGATGCTTCCCAACTTCAGTGCAGCGTGGGGTTGGTTGGTAGAACGTGGGTACTGTGCCAGCCTGTGGAAGTGGGACTCTGCTCTCTCGCTCTTGCTATGACCAGTCATGTGAAAGGTTTCTCCAGCTGGCTCTGAGTTTGATGGGTTTATTTCCCTAACAATGTCCCTACAGCGTACTCAGGCCTGGATTCCTGCGCCCGCAAGGTACCGCTTGAGACTCAAAGCCATACTTTGGTGCTTAATTTCTGATATACACCTGACTTTTCGCAAGTCTGAATCCTGCAAACTGCTTTCCATGGATCAGCTTCAGCAGAGGTTCAGAATTCCGTTGGGTTTATAGAAGCAAAGGCACCTTGTCCATTCACACTCGCTGAGGATCTCCCTTGGGGACTTACGTTCGGAGGGTTTCATGTTGTCCCTTTGTCAGAATGAGTCAATCAGTGACTGACACCGTGGATGATTCAGTGACCGACACGGAGCCACGTGTTGAAGGGGCTGGCAGTGCACAGGAGGTCAGGGGCGGTGTGGGCAGAGCCCAGCTGGTCTGGCAGTGGAGAAGAGCGGCTCAAGGTGCAGGGTGCCTGTCCCTCGAGCAGTGTGGTGGCTGCTCGGATGAGCTCGCTGCAGCCCAGCCTCCTACCAAGCAGTTCATCATTTAACATGAGTCACTTGTTTGATAATTGCTTCACAGGAGTTGAATATTTACTGAAGGAAAAGCATGCGGGGCTCAGGTACCCAAAAGTGCATCCTCCTCCTCCTCGGTGTTTAGGTCTGGGTTAAGCTGACAGTGACGGTGCTGTAATGCTTAGGTCTAGGCCAGTGCAGGGACTGGAGACCAGCAGCAGCCTTTTGTCCAGTTCCTTTAGGGTCAGGCTGTGACATGGAGATTTTCAGCTGTGGGATCAGCCCGTTGTCTGCTGTGTGTGCTGCAGAAGATATGAAAACAGTGGAGGAATCCAATGTGAGGTAGAGGTGTCTGAGCGTAAAGTTGTGAGGTTTTCCCATCCAGCCAGAGGTATGACATCAGGTATGAGGCTCTGCATGCCACAAGCAAGACATGAGGCTTGGAAACTGCATGGCTGGTGAAGGGCAGTGGCCCTTTGGAGGGGCAGCAGGATCAGGATCAGGATGTGGCCCTGGCCGTGTGGTGAGCACAGCTCCCAGCAGGCCGCAGGATGGCACACAGCAAGCGACAGCTCTGAAATAAGCCATATTGAAGTAGAGCACTGGAGCAGGAGTGTCCCTAAGCGGAGCAGCGCTTGGGAACTGGCTTTTCAGAGGCTCCTAACCCTGGGAATCTGGGAGTGAAGGGGGATGGAGCTTCTGGGTGCTGGGCTATTTCAGAGAAATCCGATGGAAAATTTCTAACCATTGCAGCATGTGAGGCACTGAAATGTCATTTGTATAGTTAAAATGGTAGACAGGAAAAAAACGCTGTCAAGAAAAGACATCAGATTTCCTTCTGCCAGGATTTCAAACAGTCTATAGAGGGAAGACGAAGAATATATGCCTATGGATGGAAAAAAACCCCTAAAATAGAACGAACGTGGATTGCATGTCCCCTGGTGCCTTCCAAAAGGAAATGACACAGAGAATGAGGAAATTTCATGGAGTAAAAATATCAACCCACCAAAGAGAGATCCAAGTACTCTTGTGGAAGGTCAAACCATGTGAAGAGTTTTATGGCAGGTTGAGAAAGCCCATCACCTCCTGCCCTGGCCAAGATCTTTCCATGAGGAGCTGTTACAGCTCAACTCGAGACCGCGCTTAGAAATAGAGATGGCTTATGCTGTAAAAGCAGGAAAATCCTTCCTCTGCTTCCCGGCTCCATCTGCCGTAGCACAGGGATAAAGTGCTGCTGTCTCCACTCACTAAATCCCAGATAAGTATTGTTTACTTCACCCGTCTCCAAGAGGAAAGGTCGCTCCTGGTCTCGGAGGAGCTCCAGCAATTTCCTCCTGGCAACGTTCACCTCTGCCCATGGCATTGCATGGGGAGGTCCCGGGAGCCCCAGCTCCTCCTCTGGCTGTATCCTGGATTCTGGGGACATGTGTTAACCCTCTCCCTGCCGTCCTGCCCTTCTGTCTTCCCTGGAGCCACCTCTGAGCAGGCAGGCAGCATGCGGCAGGTACGGTCTTAAAGAGCAGTGAGGTGCTGCAGACTTACAGAAACACTGCTGCTCTGAAGCAGTAATGCTCAGAGGGCAAGAGCTAAAGGTCACTTTTTAGTACAAGCTACAATAGAAGTGTTCTCCCATATGAAATGAGTCTTTCTCCTCTTGTCCTCTGCCCAGTGTTCTTGGTCTGGTTTTTATATCGCCATGTATTGGACCTCAGCTCTCTTGTTTCGACTCAACAACATGTTTGTGTTTTCAGTTTTCTCGTCTTGTGTTTGTTCTTTATCACTCTAAGGAACAATAAATGAGGACGGAAGCAGTTGACCGGGATCATTCTTAGGCTAAGCTTTGTTAACATCAAGAATGACCATGCAGATTGTCTTAACCCTGAGTGCAATTTATACCAATGAACCGGACTTCATCTAATGGCCACCTAATATGTTAAATGCTGCTTCTGAAAGTGAGATCTCAAATTCTCTTGTAGGGATGAGAATAAAAACCCTTAAAATAAGCCAGAAACACACAAAGCAACTGCTGGCCACTGATGTTACCCAGGCTCTTCCTTCTCCTCTTCCTTTGCAAGTCAATGACTGCCGAAAGCAGTGCAGTGATTGCAGCCTCAGAACTCAGCTGTCCTCCATGGCAAAATATAACAAAAATCATTTTTCCCAACACAGCTGGTGCTCAGATGAAATTATGTGGTTCGCTTTGAAACGGTATTAAAAGAGAAACTTTAATTAACCTGTACCACTGAGTCAGAAGATAATATCTGCTGCATGGAACAGGCAGGCAGGCAAAATACGAGAAAATCATTATTTGCAATTAGATATATGCATTACAGGCAATGTTGTAATTAAGATGTACTTAATGTCACAGGAGGTCCTTTATTATCCAAATAATTTGTGGAAGGACTGTGGGAATGATGTGGTGATGATCCACCCTCTGAAAAAATAAACCAGCACAGAATTCCCAGGGAGCCAGTGTGGTCGAGTGCTGGAAGCCTCTGTCCTGTGCCCAGTCTGGTTGGTACCGGGGTGCATGTGGGTTACCTGCTTGTTGCTGTGCTTCTCTCCCGTGGTCCCATGATGGGTGACAGCCAGACAGTGACGTTCCTGTGCCACTGCCCCTGGAGCGCGGACACCTCTGGATTTGTGTGTGTCACAGGGAGGGAGAGATGACGCAGGGCATCTTCCCCTGGGAAAATGGATCTCTTCATTATTTGCTTATTATCTCCAACAAAACCAAATGATTAAGTTTCCTGGGGCTAATACTTGCCTCTACTGTGGCACTTCCAAGGCACTCAAGTCACGAAAACAGGCCAAACCCAAGAAAAAATTACACTTATGCTTGCTTGAAGTGCTCCTTTTCCTTCTACATCTCTTGCAGAATGAGCAGGGTGAGGGTCAGACAAGCACAGCCTGGTGAATCTGTGAGATTGCTCAGGAGCAAGGCCCAGCCCAGCCCCCAGGAGCGGGGTTGTACAGCCAGGGAGACTGACACTGCCGTAGGAACAGACATGGAGGGGTTGGTGATGGAGCCAGAAGAAGACGTGATGACTCCTTGTGGAACAGCGGCCAGGCATGGGCACTGCTGCCTCTGTGTTAAACCACCTCTCGGCACATGTATTTCCCCATCTGAGACAAATAGCTTGGAAGTGTCTCCCACTAGCAGTGCATGAAGGCTGCTTGATGTAGGCTAACTATCGGTTTTCATTAAGAGAAAAGCTTGTTTTACCCAGGTGATACCAAGACCTGAGTTCCAAGATGATGCCAAGATTCCATTCTGCTGCCTCACATACTGCTGCATTTCAATGCTCATTTGAATCCCAGACTGGTTTGTGTTGGAAGAGACCTTAAAGCTCCTCCAGTTCCAACCCCTGCCACGGGCAGGGACACCTGCCATCAGAGCAGGTTGCTCCAAGCCCCTGTGTCCAACCTGGCCTTGAGCACTGCCAGGGATGGGGCAGCCACAGCTTCTCTGGGCACCCTGTGCCAGCGTCTCAGCACCCTCACAGGGAAGAGCTTCTGCCCAAGAGCTCATCTCAATCTCCCCTCTGGCAGGTTCAAGCCATTCCCCTTGGCCTGTCCCTCCATCCCTTGTCCAAAGCCCCTCTCCAGGTTTCCTGGAGCCCCTTTAGGCACTGGAGCTGCTCTAAGGTGTCCCCTTCAGGAGCCTTCTCTTCTCCAGCTGCCCCAGCCCAGCTCTCTCAGCCTGGCTCCAGAGCAGAGCTGCTCCTCTGACAACCCTCTGAATGAGTCAAGCCAACACTTGGAGGTTTCTTGGTACCCTGTACCCCAGCTGTGGGGAACCCCCCTCTGCTGTTCAGCCTCTGAAGAGGCTGTTCTGTGCCTGTGCCTGGGCTGTCGCCGGTCCCTACAGCTCACAGAAACCAAGCCCAGGTGCCAGGGTTGACTCCCGGTGCAGATGCTGGCTCTGGGCCTGGCCTCACTGGTGCCAGGGCAGGTTTTGGCAGACGTCTCCATCCCATCAGCGTTTCCCTGCTCAGAGCACTGCACTGTTGCTGTGGGGCTGTTGTGCTGTTCTCAGGCAGACCTTCTCTTACTCCAGTGTCTGGATTTGTGCCCCTACATGTGTAAAACTCCCACTGAAGTCAAGGAGGACCTTGTCCGTGTACAGAACCCAGAACCCAGGCTCATTGCAGGCTGAGTCTTACCCATGGGACACATCTTTCTGGGAGGGAAAGGGAGTAGCAACCAACCGTGATGAAGTTCATGTTCCTGTATGGAAACAGCTATTTCTTCAAACCGTAAATCATAGGTAAAATGGCTGCAGAATGTATTAAACTGAAGGAATGGCTTGAGGGGAAAGCATCCCCACTATATCATCAGCTGCTGCTTTCTCTCCCCGAGGCTTCTCCACTTCCCCGTTTGCAAGAGAACAAAGAGACTGTGCCAGAGCTGCTGGGGGATTCATGGGCAATAATGAGAATTCATTGCTAATTAGGGCTCCAATTAAAAACCTCATCTTTGCAGGGCCACTCTTAATGAACTTGTGAATTGCAGCTGCAGACTTGCAGCCCTAGAAACATCCCTTGCTTGATTCCGGTTGTGTATGTGCAGGATGAGCAAGGGATGGAGGCAGGGTGGGGGCAGGGATGGATGCAGGGGTGGATGGAAGGGATGGATGCAGGGATGGATGGAGGGATGGAGGCAGGGGTGGATGCAGCGGTAGATGGCAGGGATGGGTGGCAGGGATAGGTGGCAGGGATGGGTGGCAGGAATGGATGCAGAGGTGGATGGAAGGGATGGATACAGGGGTGGATGCAGGGGTGGATGGCATGGATGGATACAGGCATGGGTTCAGGGGTGGATGCAGTAGCAGGGCAAAAGGGAGAAAAGCCAGTGCTGGGCAGCAAGAGGATGGAAAGGCAGACCTTCTCTCATCCGTCTCTGCTGGCTATGCAGCCAGGTGCCGTTATGAGCTGGGGCCTGTCCTTGCCCACGGTGGTGCACACAGGGAGGTTTGCCCTTCACACCACTGCTGCCCCATCCTGACTCTCAGGACTGGAGCTGGAGAAGGACAGTGCAGCTGGTGTGGCCTGTCCCCTCCTGGGCTGGTGACGGCATCCCCATGGCCAGAGCTGGCGACCGCACTTTGGTGGTGGACAGCGGCAGTGCTCCGTGTGGGAGCTGCTGATGCCAGGCTGGGGTGTACATCAGGGTGGCATTCATCTCACAGCGTATCTGGCTTTGTAAGGAAGAGGGATGGTAATTCATGATGTATTTTGATCAGTCTTATCCTCATTAAAAACCTCTAATTATTCATGCAGCACACTCTTAGGAGTGGTGGATAGTCACAGATACCACAGGTGAGTGCTGATGTGTGGCTGCCTCTTTGCTCATGATAGCAAAGACTGGATCAGGGAATGGGGAGCCTGCCTTGGTCAGGGAAATGAGAATGTAACTGTGCTGGGGGAAAATCCTGTTCTTTCTGCCCAGCTGCTAATTCAGGTACAAAGCACACAGAGCCAAACCATCCATGCTGTAACCCACCAGCCGCAGGCTCGGCTGCACGCACGAGCAGGTACCCAGGCACACTGATGCAGTGCACCAAAGCCCTGCCCCTGTGACCATTGCTCCCTCTTCCAGACTCTGCCAGGAGGCACATCCCCACGGTGTTTGGTGCCAGGACTCATCACAGGAGGGCTTCTTCTCCTGGGAGAACAGTGTGAAACCACTGGAGGACAATTAATGGGGGGTCTGAAACACTCCTGAAACCTGATCAGAGGTTGGAGATGGCAGAACAGGGATAAAATTCCTGTTGATTGTACGCATTTTCCTATGGCCTAACTGGGAAACAGAAACCGCCACAGTGGTTGATGGTGGTGACACCTCTGGAGATCATCTAGTGCCACCCGTGCTCAGGCAGGGTCACCCAGGGCAGGCCACCAGGACCGTGGTGGTCTGAGCCCAGCCAGGAGCCCTGGCCAGCGGCACATTGCCTGTGCTGAAGCTTTTGGGGGGGTCCTTGCTTCAGCCTGGGACCCCATCCCTGGGCAGGGATTCATACTTCACCATGCACTGCATGGAGAGCAACAGGGATGAAGTGCCACACAAATACCTGGAGCACAGGCAGGGAGTGAAACGTTTCACCACCTTGTCCTGGAGCTCCATATTGAGTTTTCCCATCTCATCCGGGTGCACGGATCATATTTCTGGTGTGTCGCAGCTGATAACACACATAATGGAGCCACTCGGGGCACCCTGAGCATGCTCTTTCCCACACATAAAAATGTACCTGAAGTTTTGAGAGATTGAACACTCATTTGCCAATTTAAAAGAGAATGGAGAGCACAAGAAGGAAGCTCGTGGAGTTCAGAGGCTCCACAGAAAACCCGTGGAAAATCACATGTACATTTAGAATGATGTTGACATTTCTGCAATAAGAGATAGGGTGTTTTATCTAAATTACACCAAAGCCCTCCAAGATAATGTGCTGTGTAACAGCTACAGTTTTAGACACTATTTCATTTTCAATTTTCTAGACAAAAAGCATGATTCTTATCCACAATTTCAGTTCAGGGCTGGACAAATTACCACCATACGCTTCCCAGCTACACCTAATATAGGGAAAGCTGCATCTTAGGGGGAAAAGCTCTTTTTCCGCCTTCTCTTCTTCTGGCTTTGCCAGCATTCTGTGCACAGACGGGAGAGAGAGGATGTAAAGCCCAGGGTAAAAGAAGGGGTGGGAGCAACACCGGCACTGATAAGGCTGAGTTGTCCTGAGGAGCATCACCTGAGCCCACAGCCAAGGTCCATATAAGCTGGGGCCAGGCTACACCCCGTGGTTTGAGCTGAGGTTAGTGCTGTTGTTGGCTCCTTCTATGCTTCTCATGGCTGGCTGGCTCCTGGACCCAGGCTGCAGGTACTTCCCTTCTCAGTCTTTGGGCTGTCCCTGCTGCTTGCTCCCCTGGGCCTGGTCCACTACCTTGGCTGGGCTCTGTGCTGGGTGGGTGCTGTGGGTGTCTGCCTCTTCCTCTCTGCATATTCAATGTATCTTTGCAACCACCTTGCTCATGGTGCCAAGAGATCTGGTGGGGTTGGGGTTACCCTGCTGGCACCTCAGGCTTAGTGTGAGCCACTTACTCCTCTTGGTGTGTGCTGGCTGGGAGGAAGAGTGACCCCAGGCTCCCAAATGTTGTAGTAACCTCTGTAATTCATCCATAGAGCATATGTGGGCAAGTTCTGGTGCTTTGAAGGGTCCTAAGGCACTACAGGGAAGCCTGGGCTGGCTGGAGAAGGGTCTCCAGAGCTCCTCAGGAGCCTGCTGGAGGGGTTGTTTTGGTGGTGTTTACAAGTAGGATCTGGCCATGTGTATTTGTACCCCCTGTGCAGGTTGTTCTCATCTACAGTGCTGCTGTGAGTGCTTGCATGTGGCTTGTCCTGGTGGGTCTGGGCTCATGTTCCAGAGGTGTTTCCCTTCCCTTCTGGCAGCTGAAGGGGTGTAAATCCTTTTGACACCCGCTTGGCATCAGTGGTGATGCCCCTGGCATGGCCTTGTCCAGAAGCAAAGCTCTGTCTGCATGGAGAGCATGGTGCAGGTGAACCTTGCCTGTACGTGCGGTGTGGTGAGGGGGCTCTGCAGTGCTGCACCGCCTGGGGGGTCCTGCCACTGGGGAGTGTAAGATGTAAAACCATTACCTGTTCTGAGGGTGCCTGTCCCTTTCTTGTGGGTATCCAAGTGAATCAGCATGTTCTGGGGCAGGGGGACAGCCTGGCCCTCCCCAGGGTCCCTCGGCCTGATGCTCTTGTTTCCAGTGCTTACTGACCAATGTTCTACAGAAGTTTAACAGTGTGGGAAGGTTATGTCCCAGTTCTGTGTGCTGGGACACATTTGCATGTGTGCTTCATGCTGGTGATCAGAGTCACAGACTGGTTTGTGTTGAAGGGACCTTAAAGCTCCTCCAGATCCAGCCCCTGCCCCGGGCAAGGACACCTTCCACTAGAGCAGGTTGCTCTAAGCCCCTGTGTCCAACCTGGCCTTGAACACTGCCAGGGATGGGGCAGCCACAGCTTCTCTGGGCACCCTGTGCCAGCGCCTCAGCACCCTCCCAGGGAGGAGCCCAAGAGCTCATCTCAATCTCCCCTCTGGCAGGTTAAAGCCACTCCCCTTGTCCTATCGCTCCAGCCCCCGATGAAGGTCCATCTCCAGCATCCTTGTAGCCCCCTTCAGATACTGAAGCTGCTCTGAGGTCTCCAGCAGCTTCTCTTCTCGAGGCTGAACAGCCCCAATGTTCTCAGCGTGGCTCCATACGGGAGGTGCTTCAGCCCCTGAGCATCCTCTGATGCTGGATAAGGAAACCTGGAGCTCTACATCAGAAATGGCTTGATTCTCACTCAAGGTACTGTGGCAGGACTCACTGAGTGAGGTGATCCTTGCCACCTGAAAGGCGCTATCTCTGCACAGCTGAGGACTGGTGTGATGGGGTGGTGAGCCTGCTCCCTCTGCAGGGAGCTGAGACCTCATCAGTATTGATTTATCTTCCATGTAGAGGTAGAAAATCTCCTTCCTCCTCAGAGGGCTATACCGAGATGCCAGTGAACAGGCTCTAGAACGATATTTTTGCCTATGTACTTACAAGTAAGTGTTCCTCAGCCACGTACAACTGCAGTCCATGGGGACGGAGGGTTGTGGAGCTGGTGCTGAGGGGAGGAGGAGGTGTCAGCACACCTTGTAATTAGCAGGAAAGGGAGGGTTTCATGACAACCAGAAAGCCACAAAATAGAAATTAAGCTCTGTGAGGAAATGAAATGCAAGGGACAGAAATAGTTTCCTTGGCAAGCCGAGGATAATGCTGGCAGCACTCGCACTGGTTGCTAAGTGAGGGGGTAGAGCAAGGAAAGGCTAATAGGAGCTGTGGTTGTTGCTCCTACCGTAGCAAATATATGCACTAAAGGTAAGAAATTTGTACTTTGAAACCTGTGCAGCTTCCCAGAGTCACAAAGATCTGCCTGCCAACAAAGTAAGGGAGCCAAGGGCCAGTCAAGTCTTGGTGTGTCTTGGAGGCAGTCTGTGGTCCACATAGAAGTGCTTATTGCTGCTGGTCACTGGAAGGTTGTTCCTGTCTATAGATACACAGGATTTAAGAGGGTTGTGCTCTGGCAGTCGCAGCCTGTGTTGGAAGTGGGGGATCTGCTCTCAAAAGAGCATCAGAGCAAGGGCCATCGCTGGCATCAGCCTGTGCCCTCACCCCAGGGCCGGGTCCTGGCTCAGCTTCCCCTGGCTGCAGTGCTGCGGGTGAAGCCTCTGCCAAGGGCCCTCCTCACTGGGGGCTGAGGAGGAGATGAAGGTGCCTGTGTTTGAGTCCTGGTCTGAAATATTTATGGTGTGACCTTGGGTTAATGATACTTGTCGGTCTTCCTGAGGTGTGAAGCTCAATGGCTGGGAAAGTGCTGTGTTAGTGCTAAATAGTTACAGGAAATGCTTTTGCCACAGCTAATGCAAACTTGCCTCAAATCAGGATTTTGTGCATCTTCTTAGTGTGAAAGTCATGTCCTGGTAAGAAGCCAGAAACAACAGCAAAGCTCGTGCAGGTGGTGACTGGCTAAATGAAGTGAGCTGCTGTTCTGGGCAGGTATTCCTTGTGTGACAGGGCAGAGATCCCTTGCGCTTCCCTTGAAGCTTCACTGCATGGTGTAACCTCCTGACAGACCGGAGTTGAAGGTGTAGGTCCCTCTGAGGACATACTGCTGCCTCACTGGCTTGGGCACCAACCTGGAGTAGAAGTACAACTGGTTTACTTAAAGCCTCTCGTGATGCGTGCTGTGGTTTGAAGGTACAGTTCTGTGCTGCCACATGCAGCTCCTGTGTCATCCCTCTGCACTGCACTACAACCCCTCGCTTCCTGCTTGCTCGAGCCCCTCATTCCCAGCTAACTGCAGCTTGCTCTTTTTTACACACGCAGTTTTAGGGGAGTTTTCACAAGAGGGATAGACTGTTCTTAAACACACCTCTGCTCCATAGGAGGTTCCTTGCTTAAATACAGCACAAGTACCTGTTTGCTTGTTAAGTTCACTTCTGATGAGCCAAGAATATTTCAGCCAAATGGATCTCTTTCACTACCGGATGAGCTGTGGTGCATCTCATTGATTGCAGGGATTTCCTGGGATATGGGAATGGGGCGCCAGAGATCTTTAGGGATGGGCTGGGGGTGTTGGAGTTGCATCTATCATCAGCAATGGAGTTGAAATGTGGAGACAGAATCTGTCCGTGAGTTCAGTTTATGTAGCTCGCCTGGACACCTTGAGCTGTGCCTGTGACGAGTGTCTGTGCTTATGCCCACTCTGCTGCAGGGGGCACTCAGGAGGGCCATGGGTGCTGCGGGGACCTGCAGGGCTTTATCTTGGGGCTCAGTGGCATGAGGCAGGAGCTGTGATACTGGGGCTGCTCCTCAACAGAGCTGCTTTCTTATGGAGGGTCTTCACTGCAGCATCAAAAAGTAGAAAATACATGGGAGGAGTCTGGGGAAAATAAACCTGAGGTTTGAGCTTGGTCAGGTACTGCCCCGGTCCATGACACACACTGCGTGAGGTCGAGCTCCAGCATGGGTTTAGTTTGGCTTTGACATCAAGAGGCTGGTGTTGCCCAAGGGGGAGGATGTGGCTCCGATTTCTATGTGCAAAGTTAGGATGTCAGAACAAGCGCTCCTTTAAATCCCAGCATTAGAGGGAATGTGGGAATTGTGCTAAG
>NW_009930087.1:17924-22148 GCF_000696875.1 Nestor notabilis | reverse complement strand
GATGACATAAAGCATGAACATTGACTAGATTTGATGGTAATGTGCCTGGCTGAACACTGTGGTGTGATCCAGTAACCAGAGCAGTGCTAGGACTTGGCTGAGGAGCCTGTACTGGACCTGTTCCTGGTGGGGACACTGCTGCAGCCCTTATCTGGGTGACAGCAGCAGCTGGGACTTTGCTTTGAGGAGGACCAGGATGTCTTCTGGAGAACCTTTCTCTGGAACATCTGTTCTGATTCTAGTGTAAACCATGTGCTTGCTTCTGGCTATAGGAAGAGGAGAGAGAACTTGCAAAACTGGACCTCTCCTTGGTGATCAGAGCAGACGTGTGCAGCCACAGGAGCTACAAAAGAAGTTTGTGGTGTGGAAGGTGACAGACTCTGACCTACCTCCTGGTGCTGCTGTAGTGCCCTATCATGCGAATTACTGCTTGGCTTTCTGTCCCGCCATTGTTGGCAGCTCCCACCCAAAATCCTTGTTTTAACGTTTATTGGAATGCTTAATTGCTCTATAAAAGCACCATAATTACCATGTAGCTCCAGAGGAATTACATGTCTGGTTGTACCCTGCAAACCAGTGTCAGCCTCATCTGCAAACAGCTCATTATGCAGCAAATGTACCTGTTGAGCTTGCAGCAGTGAGCAGAGAAACAGGAGAAATGCAGGAAAAGCACTTGCTGCTGTTATAAATGATCCCATGTGCAGAATTCTTCAGTTCCCTCATTTCTTGTGCTACAGCAACATTAAAGACACAAAGTGGAGCCAAGAGCAAATACTGCAATGGAATTAAAGGCTGATAAGGGTACCTCTGAAGTGTGTAGCTCTACAGTGTTATCTCCATAGCCTGTTATATTCTGGCTGTGGTTGCGATCAGGCAAACGAACGTATTTCCAGGTAACTTCACATGGGCTCTGGCTTCACCTCTGAATTTTGGAGCCTCTTGTAGAAAGCGGGAGGGAAGCCACAAGGTGGCAATGTGCACAAGGAAATAAAGATGCTCTCACTGCCCGAGAGCCTCAGCGCTCGAAGGTCAGAGAACCCCAGCCTGGTTTGTGTCAGTGGGGACCTCGAAACTCCTCCAGCTCCAACCCCTGCCATGGGCAGGGACACCTTCCACTAGAGCAGGTTGCTCCAAGCCCCTGTGTCCAATGTGGCCTTGAACACTGCCAGGGATGGGGCAGCCACAGCTTCTCTGGGCACCCTGTGCCAGCGCCTCAGCACCCTCACAGGGAAGAGCTTCTGCCTCAGAGCTCATCTCAATCTCCCCTCTGGCAGGTTAAAGCCATTCCCCTTGTCCTCTCCCTACATCCCTTGTCCAAAGCCCCTCTCCAGGCTTCTTGATCAAATTATTCATCTTGGTGTTCAGCTGTGTTGACTCTTGTCCTGTCACAGGAGTTGGGATGTGGCTTCAAGCATCTTGTCCATTTTAGAAAGATTTTACAAATGTAAGAAATATAAATTTATTTTTCCAAGGCTAAATCCCACCTGCAAGGGTGGACATCTCTTCCTACTGCTTTGCTTCATAGAATGGTTTGGGTTGGAAAGGACCATCAAGTTCCAAAATGCTGGCACGTACTTTCAGTGAATTTGTGTGTTACCCACTGAACATTCGTGAATCATGTTTCTGTGTTGCCAGTTCCACCAGAGCCTGCTGATGTGCTTCCAGCATAGCTGGTGCTCTGGCTGCCCCTGGGACATGGAAACAGCAGCAGTGCAGCTTTTGACCCACCAACCCCTGCACCTTCCCTCGCTGCTGGTGGGCTGTCTCCAGCAGCAGAGGGACAGCAGCACTCCTGGGTGCGGCAGGACCTGCTGGGGCACTGTGTGCTTGAGCAGTGGGGTACTGATGGTGGAGACAAACTGGGTTTGTCCAGTGTAAATCAATTTGCAGATCTGTATCCCCAGGGATGCTGGGAAACAACATCCTGAACAGTGCTTTTCCGTAAGGACTACTGAGTTTGCTTCTTACTGTATTGCTTTGGGGAGGGCAAAACTGGCTAAATTCAAGGGAATGCAGCTCAAAAGCAGTTTCCTGGTTTATCCTGACCAGTGTGTGCCCAGCTGTGACTTCCAGCAGGGAAGAGATGTGGGATGCTGGGGGGTCCTGAGGATGTGTCTGCAGGCAGTTTCCTGGTAGGAGACTTTTCTTTAGGGAAACACTACCCAAACCTTGCTGCTGTCAGTTCTTTCAAGCAGACCTGTCTCATGCTCAGTCTCCTTCCTTTGTGGGAAGGAGGGTACTCGGCTCCCTGCTTCCCTTACGGAGTGCACTCATTGCCCCTTGAGAAGATGCTTTGTGGCCCCTTCTGGCCCAGCAGCGTGTGCTGTGTGCCAGGGCGCTGCTCAGTGCTGTGTGCTGTGCCAGGGCAGCTCCTTGGCAGTGGCCATGTCCCAGTCCCACACTGCACCTCCCCATCCAGGGGAGGCATCAGTGAAATTAGGGGGTGAGCAGTTACCCACGTTCTCCTTGGAGCCCAAGCCCTGACACGCTGCTGGGTTGTGACCCCATGCGGTGCAAGGGGAATCATCTAGCAGAGCAAATGCTGTGAGTTACCGTGTGCTTGCTAACCTGGGGCTGCTTGTTCCCCCGGATACCTCCTGAACCCTGCCCAGGAGCAGCCCTGGCTCTGCTGGGAAGCAAGGGGCTGGTTTTACAGCCTGCGAACACCAGATGGCATCGAACGTGAGCGATGGAGCAGTCGGGAGGACCCTCAGCTTCGAGCTGCTCTGGGCATGGTTCTAGGCGATAATATCTCTCCCCACCAGTTGTGGGGGGTCTGAGCTCTAGTTTGCATGAGAAACTTAAAATAAAGTAGCTGCTTAAAACCCAGAATCCCTTCCCTAGCTGGTGTGATGCCTGGGGCAGAGCTGGTTTGCAGTGCAGAGATCCAAGCCACCTTGTGTGGAGAGACCAGGGTGAGTGCATCAGGTCCCTGAGCCCTGGTGGGGCTTGGTGTGGGTCTGGGGCCTTGCTGATGCATCTTTAACATCGAGCACCAGTCACCTTCTGTGGGTGCTGCCACCCTTCTTTCCATCATGCAGGAACTGTGTTGGGCACTTGCAGCTAACATACCACCAGCCAATGCCAAGCACTCTCCAGATGCACCGGGAACTGTGCAGTGTGATGTCCTGCTCCCAAAGCCAGCTCTGGAGGCTGAACCCTCAGCTCCCACCCTGCTGCAGGGATCTCCTGAGACCAGGGCATGTTGGCATGGGCAGCCCAGCAGCAACTGCAGCCTGTCCTGCTGAGCCCTGCACTGCCCCTGCTCTGATCTTCTCCAGCTCTTCTGGTTGTGTCTTTCATATATGTTCATATTCTTTTGCTGTTCGAGCATTTTCACATGTAGCTGCAAAGCTTTGGGAGTACAAGGTGTTGCCCCCAGAAAACACTGAGTTTTTCAGCCCTTCAAATCTGTCTCTGAAGATAATCTCGGTAAAAGGCCTTTGCTTCCCCAACACAGCTCTGGGCAGGCAGGAGGTGCCCACTGCACAGTGCACCCATGAGCTGTAGCCCCTTGCCTTGAAACAACTGTTTGCTCTGTGGGTTTATAAAGGCTCAGTTCAGCACAGACACAAACAGCCAAGATGATGTTCGCTCACAGTAGTGTCCTGCAGGAGAGGAAGGCAAGCTTCACCCCCAGATGATGCTCACATGAATGGCAGGGCTGGGTGGGGAAGTCGGAGCTCTTTTCTGAAGAATAGAGCCCTTAGTGTCTGTGCTGCAACACTTCCCCTTCTGTCCGTCTGTCTTTAGCCCTTTGTTATGTCAACATCTGTAGCTGTGAGTAAATAGCTCGAGGGGGGAATGCGCCTTGTGCTGCTGCTGCTCAGCCCGGCTGGTGGGGCCAGAGGAGTGCACGAACTGGGCTGGCTCTGTCTGATGCCGGGCAACGGTGTGAATGTTTCTGTGGGGCTCCCGAAGCCCCTCGAGCTGTGGTGAATGATGCTGCCCGGTGCTCCACTGACCGGGTCCTCAGGCTGTGCGGACCACAACAGCCCCAGTGCCAGTCCTGGGGATACGCTGCTTTCATTTTGAGCACCTGCCGCTGTAATCAGACAGGATGCAAGTGCTTGTCTAGTTAATGTATGAAACATTCGTGCTTGCTCTTCAGGCTCCCTCTAGATATTTTTCAGCTATGAGGATAAGAGGCTGGAGCACCTCCTGGCTGAGAACATTGGGGCTGTTCAGCCTGGAGAAGAGAAGCTGGCGGGGGACCCGGGGCGC
>NW_009930087.1:12336-17753 GCF_000696875.1 Nestor notabilis | reverse complement strand
AAGTTACCATAAAGCTCAAGGCCAGGTGGGACACAGGGGCTTGGAGCAACCTGCTCTAGTGGAAGGTGTCCCTGCCTGTGGCAGGGGTTGGGACTGGAGGAGCTTTAAGGTCCCTTCAACCCAAACCAGGCTGGGGTTCTATGGCTCTTATAAACAAAAACTATAAATGCTCAAAACTGGGAGGACTCATTACCTGCAGAAGGAATTCAAGGTCCTGCTCTTGTGACACCACCTCGTCCCCTGAGCTGGTGCCATCATTGCCCTGGAGTTGCTGCCCAAGGGAAGGACTCTGCTGCTGGGTGGAAATAGGCAGCTGAGGGGGGGCTGGTGGCTGCAGGGGGGTGACTGGGTCTCCAGCCCTTGCAGGCCCCTGGGCTGTGGAGTGGGAGATTGACAGCGAGATGCTCTGTGACTTGGGGACCAGCTAAATGTCAGCGGCTGCGTCACAGGCAGAGCTCTTCTGATGTGTGGGGAGCAGCTAATGGTGCTGCCGTGGGTCCATGTGGCATTTCCCTGCCAGGCAGGCAGCTAATGAGGGGCTGATTGCTGCTCAGCGCAGCCTCAGAGCCAAAGGAAAAGCAAGGTCACAGATAGTGCCAAGTAAGTAGGGCTGTGAACTGTGAGGCTGCAAGAGTGAACTTTGGGAGATGTGCTTCACCTCTTTCCTCTGCTTAGGTGCTGTGTGTACCTCTTAAAATGCCACCCTCAGCGCCGCTGTGGTCCAGGCCTGCCTCGCTGGGTCAGGGGTTCCTCTGCTGTTCTTCCATCTAACTGTATGTTATGTGAGTGTCTTTAAATATGGTATATTGGTTCTGCAGCCCCAGACAGGAGTATGGTCAGCTCTCTCTCAGTAAAAATACGTTTCCCCATCCTCAGCTGAGCTGTGTCTATACCTTGCTAAAGTAGCTGTGTAATTATCCCTCCCACTGAAGTTTACCTTCATTGGCTTCCATAGGTTGTGTTTTGTGTGTGTTGGACTAGTATACAGCATGTCTCTGCAGCAGTTGGCTAGCTAGGAAGGGCCCAAGCAGCAGATCCTTCTGTTTCATCAAGTGGTGGAAAGAACTCTGGCTCCATGGCTTGATTTGCAGCTTCCCCATCTGTCTTTACAAGGCTGGTGAGATGAGGGGTCTTCAAGGAAGGCTTCCTGAGGAACACCATGCCGATGCAGCCAGCAGTGAGTATGCTGTTAGTAGCCACCATCTCAATAGCTTGTGGCTAGGAACCCCACCACTCGTGCTGATACTTTGCATGTGAAGTGCCTGTGTGTGTACTCAATAGAAGACAACCCGTGAGGGTGGGATGGGACTGCTGGCCCAGCCTGGGCTCTAGCGCAGGGCAGTTTCAGTGTCACTGACCCTCTGGCACTCTCTGGGCTGTGCTTCCAAAAGCAGCTCTTCAGGGTGGTATGAGTGCTCATCAATGAGCTGTATAAACAAGCATCTCTGAAGCTTCATCAGTGGGATGCAGGACTCGAACCATGGATGGGAGTGCTTTTCCTTGGCTCTGCTGTTGCACAGTCCACCTCGAGCATATCCTTCCTGTTTACCTTCTACCTTTTCCCTTGTGTACTTGGGCTTCAGTCCCCTCAGGGCATGATCGGCCCTCGGGTAGTCCTGTTGTGCCTTGTAAGATCTGGGATGTAGCCTGACAATACTGCTGTAGTGCTAATGCTGAGGAATGGGTGTTGGTGTTAAGATGCACCCAAGTAAATACACGTGTGCACTACCATCTTCAGAACACAGCTATTGGTGATGGCTAATTAGTGTTTTCTCTATTTTGATGTATTCGGACTATTCTAATACATGCTACAGAAGACAGTTCCCATGGGATAGGGTTCTTCTTGCTTTACAAGGAGCCTTTACCTGCCCTTTTGTGCGATGCACTCGGGAGTGCTGTTTGCAGGCCCACAAACCATCCTCTTGGCTGCAGCTGGTATTTTCCTCCTCTGGAAGCTTGATGGTAGATTCTGTTTGCATTGAGCATAAGGGGAAGACTTTTAAAAGCACAGAGGACCGCAAGGAACCTAATTTCACTGGGAGGTTGGGTGCCTAATTGCCCTTTGTGCCATTAAAAACATCCCCCCATATGTGTTGTGGGTTTGTTTGTGGGCTTCTCCCTCCCCACACCCGCGAGCATCGATTGATCAGTGTTTTTCACAAAGTTGGGAACAAAGGTCCCTGGTCTCCTTGATGCATTGATGTCAGCGCAGCGTGTTCTCCTCGCTAACAAAATTAGTTGCAAAGTCAGCAGGAGGCTGGTGAGAACACAGAGCCCGGGTTTGTTTGCATAGCACAGCGCTGGCTTCAATCGCACACCAGCTCTGCGCTGCTGCCTGCCGCCGGCCGCGGGGGGGGCTTTGTTTTAGGGATTGTTGTTTGGATAAAAGGTCATTTACTGCCTGATGGAGGGGAAGAACAACAGCGTGAGTGTACAGGGGTGTGCTGCGCACCGCGCTGCTCCAGCGCCCACAAAGGGGTGGTGTGCAGGAGCTGTAAACAGCCCCAGTGCCCCAGGCGTGAGCATGGGGCTGTCACCGGTGTGGAGCGGGGTACGTGGGGTGCTCAGCACCTCAGAGATGTGGGGTCTGGGGTGCTCAGTGCCTCCATGGGGCCCAGCACCCAGAGATGTGGAATGCTCAGTGCCTTCATGGGACCCTATGCTGCATAGCTATGTGGGGTGCAGAGCATGGATGGAAAGAACCTGGGGGTGCTGATTGATGGAGCTGAACATCAGAAGGTTGTCCTCCGGCAGGCCAACGCCCGGGAAGGGCAACGGAGCTGGTGCAGGGCCTGGAGCACAAGTGTGATGAGGAAGGGCGGAGGGACCTGGGGGTTTAGTGTGGAGAAGAGAAGGCTCAGGGGGAACCTGATCGCTCTCTGCAACTGCCCGACAGGAGGATGGAGCCAGGAGGGGGCTGGTCTCTGCTCCCAAGGAACAAGGGATGGCACAAGAGGAAGCGGCCTCAAGCTGCCCCAGGGCAGGTTTAGCTGGAGCTGAGGAACAATTCCTTGCCCAGAGGGTGCTCAGGCATTGGAACAGGCTGCCCAGGGCAGGGCTGGAGTCACCGTCCCTGCAAGTGTTCACAGCCCGTGGAGCCGAGGCCTCAGTGCCAGGGGTTAGTGGTGGCCTTGGCAGCGCTGGGCAATGGCTGGACTGGATGAGCTTAAAGGTCTTTTCCAGCCTGGTTGATAAGATGATTCTAAGTGGGGTGCTCAGCACTTTCATGGGCCCAGCACTGCAGAAAAGGTTGCTGCAGACAATGGGCACCTCCTGGTGCAGTTGTCACTGGATACGGTGTATGCCCAAAGCTGAGGATACGGTTGGTGAATCAGGGCACAGCATCCTGCAGGACCAGGTCACTGCCACTCGAGTCCCAACAGGCCATGATGTGAGCAGCTCATTTGCACTGTAACTTGCAAACCTGGAGGTTGCTGGCTCTGGTCAGGCTGGGCCACCACCTCACCTGACTGGTGGTGGTTCCTAAGGCGGTTGGTCCCTCGAAAGCCTTGGGCTGGAATGGCACAGGAGCAGTGACGTGTCTGTGCTCTCACCAGAGTCCCCTCCATGTGCTCTGCCAGGAGTTCAGCTCCTCATTTAGCTGTTGGGTTGGGTGTTGGCTGCGGTGGCATCCTCATCTTCCTGTGTGCTGTGGGGCGTGTTGTGCCCAGGCATGGGAAGAGGGCTCATGTGTAGTGCTGCATCTGCTGTTTGCTCCCCAGCTTCTGTCTTTCCTCCTAGATTTCAGTCTGTGAGTCTCACTGGTATTAAGCTGTCTTATGTTTTGCTTCATTGGTGTTCAGTATTTACATGTTATTCCTAATGTATGCGAACAAGCATGTCCTGGTGATACCAACAAACTGCAATTATCACTTCCTTGGCTTCTGCTGTAACAGCAGGAACCAAAACCATGCACAATGAAGAGAGATGTTTTTAATTTATGGGAGTTCTTAAAAGGCTTCTTTAGGTTCAGATTAAACCTACTGCAGGTTCAAGGGAAAGTTTAAGAAAATTAATTTTCCCAGCAAAAAAAGAGCAAAACCACTGCAGTTTATGCAGTGCCCTTTGTTACTTGAATCAACGACTCGGTTGCCATGCATGGCTGAATAATCACTTTTTTTATATGATGTTAGTACACACACAGACTTATCTCCTCCAGGCTTTGTTGTTGAACCTGCAGTAAAATAGTTTTGACCATGAACAGTTCCCTGCTCTTATCCTTGTTTAATTTTTCCTGTGTCTGAGCCCTGCTCTGAGCCTGAGACGTGGTGATTGTTCCCTGCTGTGGCACTGCGTGAAGTGTGGAAACCTTCCAAATTAATGCTTTTCCAAGAAATCATAAGAAATGTGGAGCAGAACATCAGTCAAATGCAGTAACATTTGGGGTTCTCTTTGTCTGGGAACAGTTTCAGCTTGTCCATTCCGGAAGGGCTGGTAGTGGGATGGAGTGAGCCCATCCTGGCAAACAGCCATGTTCAGGAACGAACCGCTCGGGTGGGATGCATCTGAGGAAGAGCTGTGGCTTTGCCCTGTCCTGAAGCACAGTGGGTACTTCTTTTGGTGCTGTGTTGGCTGTTGGTGCTGTGGAGAACCCTGTTCCCTCTGCAGCAGTTGGTTTCCTTCCAGGTATTCCCACCCCTGGGTGGGTATCGGGGTGTTCATATGCACAGGGGCTGCAGACCTATAGCAGGGTGGGTGTGTGGGTACCTGTGTGTTAGCGGTGTGATGGGAGGATGATGATAGGAGGCCTTTTATTGTCTTTAATGGCTCTGTGGTCTTAATTATGATACTGCAAATTGCCTTGCAAGGACACAATCCCATCGGGAACTGGGCAGGACACGCCTGGGAAAGGCTGGCTGAAAACAAAAGGCTCTTTCTGGTTTGTTCAGTAATTCACACTGATTACTGCTTTGTGTTTTAAGCATCACCTTTTCCACTTACAAACAGTTACATTATTAAAAAGATATTTCCAGCCGATAGTCACCTTGGCAGTGGCTGTCTGGGCTAATGGTGTGACATTTCACATCACCCACAGCTAATCAGCTGAACGTGGCAGCACATCAGGGAGAGCCATTAGGGATGTGCGGCTGCCATGTCACCCCCTGCCTGGCATGAGCAGAGGGCTCCCAAAGGGCTGGGGAGAGCTACCAGTGCAGGCTGGGAGCTGCGCGATGAGCACCCGTCTTCCCTTCAGCTCAGTGCGAGCAGGGAGGGGATCCTGCCCCTCTGCTGTGCTCTGGGGAGACCCCCCTGCAGCCCTGATCCGTTTCTGGGGAACAGCACAAGAGGGACGTGGAGCTGCTGGAGCGAGGCCAGAGGAGGCCCCGGAGCTGCTGCGAGGCTGGAGCAGCTCTGCTCTGGAGCCAGGCTGAGAGAGCTGGGCTGGGGCAGCTGGAGAAGAGAAGGCTCCTGAAGGG
>NW_009930087.1:7994-12074 GCF_000696875.1 Nestor notabilis | reverse complement strand
TGCCGGTGGAAGGGGTTGGAGCTGGAGGAGCCTTAAGGTCCTTTCAAACCAAACCAGGCTGGGGTTCTGTGATATTGTCCTTAGCACTCTAAGGATGTTTCAGGGGATCTTTATTCATCTCAGCAAGGGTTTGTTGTATTCAGAGTGTAACATCCGTGTGTCCCCAGCGCCTCATCCCAATAGCTGGAGCTGGGAAGAAAATGTTGATGTCTCCCTGCTCCCGTGGCTGCTGGTTCCTGGTGCTGGTGGGGATGTCTCAGCCTTCTGGGGCTAATTAGACTTCTGTATTTCAGCACAAACCTGTGGCTGCTTCATGCAGCAGTTTAAATCCCAAACCTGGCCATTCCCGTGTGCTCTCAGAGCAATCCTACTCCCTTGCCTGAGCTGCTGGTAATTAAATTGTCCCCATATGTAGTTCAGTGTTATATTAGGCTTCCACCCAAGCTGTTCTGAAAGTCTCATCCATACGCGCAGCATGTTTTCAAAAGCAGTAAAATAATTCACAGGTTCTTTTCCTTGCGAGATTCCCCCAGGGGCTGGTGGCAGGTGCTGCAGGTTGGCCAGGAAGGGTAGAAACAGTCCACTGGCTTTAATGTAGTGGCACTTAAGGAGAAGTTATCCTCAGACTAAACCCAAAACACTGCGCTGTAGCAGGGCTAGGGAGGAAATTAACTCTCTCACAGGTAAATCCAGGCCAGTATCCTCTTTATGTCTGGAAAGTGGGAAGAAGTGATGCCAAACTGAGTGTGGTTTAGCTGCTCCATGCCTCTACCCCTGCTGTATAAACCCCACTTTCCTGCTCTAGATGTGGAGGTGCTGCCTCGGCTTATGTGCTCCAGGTACATAAAAACCCTTCAGTGCACGGTCCAGAGGCACTGGGAGCTGTGGTGGGAAGAAGGAAATGTTGGGTGGATGCTGAGGATGTGAGGAGTGGAAATCTGCAGTGCAGTTGGTGGGAATCCCCTCTGGAGTGTCCTGGCATGTCCTTCTCCATCACCTGGAGGACATCTGGACTTTTGGCTGTTCCTTATTGCTCAGAAAATGCTCATTCTTGGTCATGTGCACCCCAGGCAAGTAACTTGTTAGGCAACTGGGAGAAACAACAGCACATTAGCTATGGCTTTATGTTGCTTTTGAGCTCCAGTTGTTTGCAGCCATATTCTAATGGAAACTATTCTTCTTTCCCACCCTTTGACAACTGCTTGAGTTTTGGGGGAAGACTGAGGAGAAAGCATGAGCTTGACATATTTGTTTTCTAGGATTTTTCCTCATTGGCTTAATTGCAATAACATTTATATCACATAATACAGTGCAGCAGGGTTGTAATTTTCCTATCATCTAAATTGCAGGCTGAAAATTGTGTTAAGAAGGGACTGTAGAGAATGGATTGCTGCTTTCAACATGACTGCTGCTGGCTGACAGTGTGACCGCAGATGGGTACTGAGGCTGGGACGTTTGTAGTGGTGCTGAGCTCCACCACAGTGATCCTGAACCCAGCACACACTGAATAATGCTTCTTTAATTAAAAGCAACTGTCTCTTGTCAAACAGGCCTGTAGTTATTGCAGCACTTTAATAAAGGGACACATTCAATATGCTTAATTGGGTCTGTTTATTACTGGAGGAAATACAGTTAAAAGGGATGTTTTGAATTCCATCTCCACTGCTGTTTCTGAGTGGTTTAGTGTCCCTACAAGACCATCAGCTTCCCCCCTTCCTAAGCACCTTGGCTGTCCTGGGGCAGTGGTTTCAGTGTTGCTCGTGTGGGACATGAAGGGCTGCTTCCCAGTAGCTGAGCAGCTGGTCAGATGAGTTAGAGAAGCTCATGTAGGTAATTTAGGTCCTTCATGAAATCCCAGAGCTTCAGATTTGACTTCCAAAATGCCTTTCTGATGTGTTACATGTAAGAGATGGGCTTGAAACAGTGCTTGTGTTGTGTGAGATTTCCCTCTGCTTACATGTTTGAATACATGTGGGATACGGAAGTTGCAGAATCCCAGCCTGGTTTGGGTTGAAGGGACCTTAAAGCTCCTCCAGCTCCAACGCCATGGGCAGGGACGCCTTCCACTAGAGCAGGTTGCTCCAAGGTTTTAACACAAAGTCACATCTCAGTACAGAGCTTTCACCATGTGCCTGTGCTCTGTGCTCACAGGAAAATGGTTTTATGCATTTTAGGTTAATAGTTTCTGGGTAGGTTGGGAGGGTTGAGGGGTTTGCATTTTGTTCAGTTTTGGCTAATAGAGGAGTTTCATTGGTTTTGGATATACAGATGTTGCAGATGTGGCTTTTAAAGGACCTTAATTCCAGAAGCAGACTGTGGCAGTGCGTCATCTGGATTCTCAGGCTGGTCAGTTTGGGCCTGGGGGGTTGTCTGGACCCATTTGGTAGGTGCCATTGTCCCTTCTCATTTGGGTCTCAGTTTTACACGTAGCTTGTGTAACCTCTTGCTGTTCTGGTTCGGGCCCATGCCCACTCTTGGTAGGAAGGGGGTTACTGGGATGAGCAGGAGCACCGTGCCAGGGAAGACACAGAGCAGACAGGTCCCTTACTGTAGCTCCCATTCGCTTCCAGGCTTTCTGGTTCACTTGACTGTGCCACTTTGGACATGTTAATGCATGGAAGGGCATGGAGCAGGGGCTGCAGCAAGTGCATGCATGGAGGCTTGCCTCCTGCAGAACACACTGGTCCATGATCAGAAATAGCCAGTTAACGTAATGTGGTGGGTGGCTTTGATAGGTTACAACCATTCCTATGATTGTTATGGAAAACACCAGTGTGGTTGCATGCAGCATGAACACAGGCAGCTTGAAACATTGCCAGTTTAATTAGCAGGCTTTGCAAGGGTACAAGAAGTTGCTGAATTAACCTGTCTTGCATAGCCCGGCACTGTGTGTGTTATCTCCATCTTGCTCCCAAGCTTTGTTTGGCTGTCAGAAAAAATTCTGTTACTCAAGTCTTAGTTTTTCCCTACTATTCCAGCACCACCAGGGTTCATTTTGCCTCTGAAGCTACAAACAGGTTAGTTCAGTGAAAAGCATTCTGTGGCTCTTGCTCATGCTCCGGTTGGTCTGTAAATTAGCTCTGTAAGCATTACTTACAGCAAGTATTAAGCTCCTTTTACCAGATAAAGGACCTGAATGTGCTGGGAATAAAGCCTCCTGCATGTATAATTCTGCCTAGGAAGGCTTTTGATTATTTAAACCTTAATTTTTCCCTTCCTTCCGCGACTTCTTGTTGCCAGAGCCGGGGCCTTAAAGTTTTGAAGCACCAGGTGAAGAAAGCAATTTCATGGTTCATGCCACCATTAAGGCCCTGTTGTAATCTCCAGGCAGCAAACCCCTTCCGCTGGAGTTTGGGATAATGAAGGGTTTAACTTTTCCGTCCTGTCAAATTAGTGGTGGGAGCGAGGAGAGGCCCGCTCCCCCTCCGGGCTGCGGAGATTGCCTGGCACACAAATAAGTGAGCATTACAGGTGATGCTTTCCCCGCACGGAGGTAGAGAGGTTCCATTTATTACCATCAAATGCATTAAGCTGGAAGTCAAAGCCCTTCGCTTTCTGCTTGCTGCCAGTCTGGACCAGAAGACAATCAAACCATAAGGGTCATTTTCTGCATGAGCTAACCTTTTCCTCTCCTCTGGTTTGAAGCCTTTGTTGACAATAAGATGCTCAGTGGGAACATTAAATTAACACTTCATATTCGTGGCTGTAAATTTACTGGCAAGCTGAGGAAAAGTCAGGGAAAACAAACACTCCATCATTTCTGCTTCATTTAGCTGCTGAATGGGGACACTCTCACCTGCAGAGAAAAGAGGTCAGGGCAGACAGGGATAATTTTAATCTGACTCTCAGCCTACTCTTTAGTGGCAGCGGATTGTGTTGCCTTCTGAGCTGAAAGTAAAGGTGAGAGCGAGGTGAGAGCAAGAAAATGGATAAGCGCTGTGCGGAGGCAGAGACCTGGCGGCGGCGGTGGCACCGGGCCCGTTACTACGGAAACTGCTGTGCTAAATACCATTAATTTTGCAGACCACAGCACCCGTTTGCTCTTAGACAGCGGCTGCCTTGAGGCCGCCCCGTGTGAGC
>NW_009930087.1:4589-7729 GCF_000696875.1 Nestor notabilis | reverse complement strand
CCTGTGCCAGCGCCTCAGCACCCTCCCAGGGAAGAGCTTCTGCCTCAGATCCAACCTGAAGTTCCCCTGTTTCAGTCTGAACCCATCACCCCTTGTCCTGTCACTCCAGTCCCTTATGAAGAGTCCCTCTGCAGCATCCTTGTAGGTCCCCTTCAGATATGGAAGCTGCTCTGAGGTCTCCATGCAGCTTCTCTTCTCCAAGTCCTGTGTTAAATGTCCCTTGTCTCTTTCCCAGGGCCTGGCTTTGAGATTTGGGGCTGAGGGGCAAATAACGGTCAATTGCTGCAGCGCTGACTGATGTGACAGCACTGGTTGTCACCCGCTGCCAGTGTGTGTGTGACATTGGTGCC
The DNA here is from genome assembly GCF_000696875.1 of Nestor notabilis. Lineage (NCBI taxonomy): Eukaryota > Metazoa > Chordata > Aves > Psittaciformes > Psittacidae > Nestor > Nestor notabilis. The sequence goes on along the minus strand of NW_009930087.1, from coordinate 7,379 downwards.
TGTGCTACTGAAACACTTGGGGTGTCTTAAAACTGGCTGTTTGCAGGTTCTCTGTCATTCTGCCAGCAGATGAATGTGTTAAACTGTGTGGAAGGGAAACCTGAGTTACAGAAAGAGGAAAGGGTTGGAACCACGTGTGTCTGACCTGCAGCACTTGTGTCTGGTGTTGCTGGATGCCCGTGTTTGTCAGAAGTCTGCTAGCAAGAAGTTTGAGGTATTTGAACTGGAAAGTGACAAGCTGACAGTGAAAACGTTGTCAGTGGTGGCAATCCTTGACATGCAGGGACAAACAGGAATGCTGCTGTTCTCCAGTTCAGGTGAACTTTCAGTGCAGCAGTAAAGCTGCAAGAAACTGGGTGCCCAGTGCACCTCCCAGTGTGCAGGCTTGTGGTTCATTGCTGCTGACCTGGTGGTGCTGCTTTACACAGTGATGGAGGTCATGGGGAGCACAGGGAACAGTGTGGGGTGAAATGCAGAGCACAAGATGTGAGTTACAACACTGTGACTGCTGGGGCAGCCCTTCCTGTGCTGCAGGCTCCCCACCAGCCTGCTCACACCAAGCAGGGCTGGAAGATCTTTGTGCACTGGGGAGAAAACAGCCTTTGGGAAGAGGGCTCAGCGGATCAGTCTGTGCGGGCTCAGGGAAGCCCGAGGCAATGGGAAAAGACACGTGCAGTGGTGATGTTTTTATGATGAGCAGAGATGTTATGGGAGTCACAGTAAAGGGAACTGCATAAAGTAAAAATACAAAGAACTCAAATACAGCTTATTTTGGGCCAAATGGCTTTCTGATCTGCTTGCAGAGGACTGCAGTAGCACACAGCAGTGCTGCAGGTGCTTTAATGAGCTGTTCCTGCTGCCAGGCTGGGTGAATGTCTGTACCTGTGCTGGGGAGTGTGAGCAGGGGCCTGGGGAGGGCAGGATGCTCCTGACAGCAAGAAGGGGGGGGCTTCAAGATCCTTAAAGCAGACTGAGAGGAGGAGGGTCAATTAACTAAAAACCTCTCTAAGGTAACTGAGTGCTGCTGGGGATGCTGTGCATGGCTTCTGCCCACCGCTGTGGACCAGGCTGTCAAACAGGAGCCAGAGTAATGAGCTCACAGACGAGGGAGCCTGACATCCATCCCCCCTTGACTGATGGCCTCACCTTGTCATGTCCTACCTGCTGAGGTGACTGATGGCTTCACCTTGTCATGTCCTACCTGCTGAGGTGACTGATGGCCTCACCTTGTCATGTCCTACCTGCTGAGGTGACTGATGGCCTCACCTTGTCATGTCCTACCTGCTGAGGTGACTGATGGCCTCACCTTGTCATGTCCTACCTGCTGAGGTGACTGATGGCCTCACCTTGTCATGTCCTACCTGCTGAGGTGACTGATGGCCTCACCTTGTCATGTCCTACCTGCTGAGGTGACTGATGGCCTCACCTTGTCATGTCCTACCTGCTGAGGAGGTGACTGACAGCCTCTCGTCATGTCCTACCTGCTGAGGTGACTGACAGCCTCTCGTCATGTCCTACTTGCTGAGGACCTCCCTGTGCCGGATCCTGAGGTGCTGGCAGCCTGGGAAGTCGGCTACACTCACTCTTGTGGCTTCCACCCATACAGGTTCGGGAGCAGGAGAGTTGATGACCATATGGCAAACTCAGTTATCAGTGGATTTGGGAATCCTGGCAGCGGTGGGGTCTCTGCTGTAAACCCCAATGGTGAACTCACTGCTCATCCCCTGCAGGAGTAGAAATGGGCCCATTCCTGGTCACTGCTTGAGGTCTGGATGCTGGGTTGGAGCCTCACACTTGGCTGCTCCTGCCAATTGCTGATTGTTATTCTTAGGAGTTTGGGGTTCAAATGCAGCCTTGCACAGAGGGGTCACACTCAGCTCCCACACAAGCTGAATGAAGCACCCTGGGCATGTCTCATGGGTGATTTGCCTTTGGAGCAGAGCTCAGGGCTACAGGAGCCTCAGGTCATCAGTGCTGAGGACATCCAGTGCTGACAGCAAGCTTGGAGATAAAATCATCTGAGGTTTCCCATGGGGTCTCCTTGGCCATGGTAGGGGAGACACCCTCTTGGAGCGAAGTGCTCCTCTGATGTGTATCTACCCTCCTGAGGAAGGGAGGTGTGGATTTTGGGGAGTTGGGTGCAGGGAAGAGGGCTAATCCCAGGTCCCATGCTGGAGCTGGCTGGGTGCTGAAGAGGAGTTTGTCTCCCATTGCCTCAGAGCAGCTCTTCAGCAGGTACAAGCTGTGAGAAGGCTGCAGCTGTGCTGCTGCTGAGCTGCCAGCACTGGGGCAGGAAGGTCTTCCTCGGAGGAAGGTGCTGCCAGGGCCGGTGTTCCCAGAGGGATTGCAGCAACAGGGAGGCCAGGGGGAGGCTTCCCAGTGCTGTGAGCAGTAGGGTGGGCAGCGCTGGGCAGGACCTCAACCCTGCAGTTGCCCACGTCCGTGGGGTGGGCTTACAGCAGGGATCTGGCCCTGGCTGCGCAGCAGGACCCGCGTCGCCTCTGAAGGCGTTGCCATTCATTTTACTGGCCTCTTAAAAGATAAGGTTGAAACAGTCCTGTGGTTGAGAGAGAAAATAAAGAGGCTCAGACACAGCCCCCGTTCACACATGATAATTTCTGGTCTGGGCTTATCTTGTAGGAATTATAAGATACTGAGTAGGAAATAAATCATAATGTCAGGACCAAATGCCATTTTCTTCCCTGTGTGATTTGCAGCATCGCAGTGGCCAGCACCCGTTTGCTCTCAGACAGCGGCTGGCTTTAGCCTGCCCCCCGGGGGCCCCCGCCA
>NW_009930087.1:0-4440 GCF_000696875.1 Nestor notabilis | reverse complement strand
CAGGGACACCTTCCACTAGAGCAGGTTGCTCCAAGCCCCTGTGTCCAACCTGGCCTTGAACACTGCCAGGGATGGGGCAGCCACAGCTCCTCTGGGCACCCTGTGCCAGCGCCTCAGCACCCTCACAGGGAAGAGCTTCTGCCTCAGAGCTCATCTCAATCTCCCCTTGGGCAGGTTAAATCCATTCCCCTTGTCGTCTCCCTACAGACCCTTGTCCAAAGGCCCTCTCCAGGGTTCTTGGCCCCCACAAGCTCTTTTCTGAGGCTTTCTGGGCTCTCTAAGTGCATGTCTGAGGCTTGGCTGGTTTAGGGTGTAGACAGACCCTGTGATGCTGCATAACCAACCTCTCAACACCTCAGCCCTGCTCGCCCCAGCCCCCCTCTCCCAAGGCTGATGTGTGCTGTTCATCTCGAGCATAAAATTGATGTTTACTCCAGCAATATGAGAACCAAAAGGAAGAAAGCATAAAAATAATTTACTGACTCAGTAGCTGGTTCCATTTATTGGTTTCACATCTCTTACAGAGCTAATTACAGCAAATCTCATTAACTGGCTTTCCTGTTGCTGGTGCTGATGTAGCCCTGGTGCCTCCACACTAGCAGTGATCATCAGGAAATCTTGATTTCCCGAGGCAACAGCCTCGGTGCTAATTCACATGGTCCCGTTGAGCACATGCTGATGTTTAGTGGTGAAGACTTAAAGCTCTGCTTGTCCCGCTGGGTGAGTTCTGTGCACTCAGATAGCAGTCACCCCTTCCTTGAAGGCCAAACATCCTCCAGTAACACCAGTGCTGCATCTGGAATGGATGCGGGACCCTCTTGCCATCATTCCCAAACTGCTGCCTGTGAAATGTGCTGGTGTCACTCACAGCCTCACTACAATCGTGCTGATGTGGAGGTCGAGACCCTCAGAGCATCCCTGTGTAAAGCCTGGGGAAAGCCCATCATACAGTGATGAATCCTGCGGGAGGGAAAGGGTAAACGAAAGCTCCGGTGTGTAAATCAGGTGGCTGTCTGTCCTGGATCTCCTGATGGGACAGCGCTGCACGTACAAGGGGAGCAGGAGCCTGTTTTGGCACCGATCCCTCAGCAGCATGTTTTGCTGCCTCTCTGTTAACTGCAGGTTGGCTGGGATGTTGTTCGCTGCTGCTCCCGCCCTGCCTGGCTGTGGATCACCTTCCCGGGGTGGGAAGCCAAGCAGAAGCTCACGGGTCTGTTCCCGAGTCTGGTTTTTGAGCAGTCTGATAACCAAACCGAGTTTTTCCTGCCTCCACAGAGAGGGGGTTTGGGAAGGCAGCTGCAAGAACGGGATTATAACCACAACCAGAGCACAGCAGCAGGCTCCAAGTGCTGTGGAGTTCAGCGAGAGGTGAAATCTTCCTCCGCTTGAGATAAACAGAGGGCACTGCTGGTGCCCAGCAGACTGTGGGGTGTTGCTGCATCTCCCTGTGGCTGTTGGGGGGGGTTGGAGGGGCAGAGAGGCCTGTGCTTGTCTGTAATGCCCTGTGGAGGATGCCCAGGGGCTCTGTGGGGCCAACTGGCCTGCCCTGGTGGTGTGATCCCCACCAACACCGTGTCTCTGCCCTCGAGGAGCCATGTGGTGGTTGTGAGATAGCGCAGTGCCGCGGGCAGGCTTTGATTTCTCCAGCTTCAGCACTGCCAATGGCTCCGTTGGATTCCCTACAATAAAACCCGTGTTTGGCAGTCTAGAAACAGCCTTTGGTGAGAGATTGGGCTTTTCTGGGGGCTGGAACATGAATAGCAGCTCTAAGCAGCCTTGGAAGTGAGGAAATGACATGTTTAGGCTGGGTGGGATTAGAGCAACAGCCTCTTTGCAGCCTGTGCTTTCACAGGAGTCCAGCAAACTTTCATTTCTGCTCCTTGCATTGACTAAAGCTCCGGTGCCTTTCTGTGCTGCTGGGGAAGGGCTGAAGCCAAAGGACTGTTGTTTCCCTGCTGTGCTCTGGATGTGCAATTTACAGCAGGGACCTGATTTTCATATCTTCATCTGAGAGATGAATAAGGAATGAATTTTGCCTGGATGCACGTACCCTGCAATTCATCTCTGCAGGCTAGCCTGAGATCAGTGAAGGCTCAGCACCCCAGAGTGGGACCACTTCTTCTGATCCCAGAAGCCAGGTCCAAGCTCTGAAAATATTTAGGTCCCCACTGGTGTCAGTGGTGGTGAGTGTGGGAATGCCTTCGAGGGTCTGGATCACAAGCAGTGAGGAAGTGGTTTAGCAAGTGTATTTCTTGCTGTGTAAGCACGTCTGATGCCACGGGCCAGAGCCTGGGTGCTGGGCCAGGTGTCTGCAGCCAAGAGCTGTGAGGATGGGGCTCGCACCGGAACCCCGTTCATGGGAGGATGGGTTCTCACTGGAGGCTTCTGATGGCCATGGCTTAATCCCGAGCATGGTGAGGAGAGCCAGGGCTCAAGCTGCTCTTTGGGCTCATTGGCTGTGGCTGTGTTTGGTGATGACATTGGGGTGCCTGAAGTGCCGGATGCGATGGGAGCAAACGTGGCGCCCCGGAGCTGGGTGCTCATCCAGGAGCCGGTGCCACAGGAATACTGCTTCTTCTGCTGTCAGCTTCTTGTGCTGACCACGCAGCAACTTTGTAATTAACGCATCAGCTGGTGGCCAATTAACAGCAGAACTGTCTCTGCTGCCAAGCGCTTTCCCACTCCCAATATATTCCCTCTTTCTCTCCTGCCTTTCATCTCTGCAGTCAGCCAGATACCAGCGCTGGAGCCATCTGCCCCTTCACTCTGGGAATTGCTCTTGCAGCTTCTCATCCCTCACTGCCTCGGGTCCAGCCGCCCTTGCACTTGCCTTACTGCTCCGTGGCTTTTCTTCCGTCCTTCATCTCTCATCCTGCTTTTATCACTTCTTGGCTGCTGGTCTCATGCTTTAGGAGCCTCTCCCTCCACTTCAGGCACCAAGATCCTGTGGCTCCATCCCACATTCTCCCCTTACTGGCTTTCCAAGCAGTCTCCCATGCTCTGCTGGTGGTGGGATGGGCCTCCTGGTTTCCCTGTTGCTCCAAAGGCATTTCCAGCTCTCTGGGGGTACATCTCTAGAGGCAGAGGCTGGCTCGTGTGCAGGTTTGTTGAGGCGAGATGCCTGCTCGTGCTGGGCAGCATCACTGTGAGAGCTCAGCCCCGAGATGGCCCCGACCATGGGTGGCTGCAGTGGTGGGTCACCTCCACTGCCCTTCGCTGTAAAGGATGGGGACGGGTTCTTGCGGGGCATGGTTGAGCTCAGATGACCCAGGCAGGTGGGATGAGCTTCACTGTTGTGCCAACAAAAACCCAGTGCAGTTTCCACTTTGCTCTCTACGTGTGTGTGTGCCTCTGGCACGTGTATTTATATGAATTCTCATTCACCAGGTTCAAAAGGTACCTGTTGTGATGGGGCTGGAGGGGACCCACTGCATCAGAGGAGATGTCCCGTACCTAGAGGAGAGCTGTGTGTCCCTCCCGCTGGTCCAGCACAGGCCTGAGTGGGCTTTAGGGGCTGGAGCAGCAGCTTGGTGCAGTTTTTTTCATGGCTGAGCTGCTCCCTGCCACTGGAGAGTGTTTCTTTCCCTGGGGCTTGTGCTTTAAATGGGGCTCCTGGACTCCCCCCACCCTCCTCCCCTGCTTTCCCTTCTCCCTGGTTATGGATTGGGATGTAATCAGGCAGGAAGCCCATCCACCTCCTTGGGGTGGTGCTACCCTCTTCAGTGATGGTCCTGAGGAGAAAGCAGGGGTGTGTGTCTGGTCCTCAGCTGGAGTTTGGCTGGCACTTCTAGTTGGTTGCCTTGCAAGGGATGAGAGTACAGGATGTGGGGTGCAGAGGCACTTCATGGATGACCTCCTGGAGCGGTGGCTTTGGTAAACGGAGCATGTTCTCCCTTCCAGAATAAACTTTGCCTGGCTCCTCAGCACCAGCACAGAGCTAGAGCTTGTTTGCTGTTAAGGCAGGGAAGGGAACTCGCCTGGAAGACACAGTGTGATTGAGTTACCAGCCCTGCTCCGAAGGCACTGTGGTAGCTTTGCTTCCGATAAAGCTGTCTCATTAAATCCTCCCAGAGGAAACCTCACCGGTGCTCTCTGCTTCCTTGCTCCAGCTCTGTACGTGGAAGGAGAGAAGGAGCTTGCATTTCAAAGCTCTAGATCCAAACACTTGCTGTGGGCTTCTGTGCATTGTCCAGAGCAGCACAGCCCGTGCTCAGCCTGGTCCTTGGGCAGTGGTCCATAGGTGAGGTACAGTGTGATACAGTATTCCCCCCCCCATGCCACTAACATACCATAGTGGTATGTTACTGGTACTGTGACAGCAGTGCTGTTATGGGGTGTCTTTCCTGCCCTCCCAGACTGGACTCACTGGCTCTCACTGGTGGAAGGCTGGTGCTGATGACCTCTTCCAAACCAGCCATGCTGCCAGAAGCCCATGGTGTG
>NW_009930086.1:0-12987 GCF_000696875.1 Nestor notabilis | reverse complement strand
CTGCTGTAGCTGAACCCAGGACAAAAGGGTAACGATAAACAGCAATGAACCCAATTGGAAGGACTTTCTTCGTTTTTTTTTCCCAAGGTGTTAAAGTGATGGTGTTAGTATGGCTGTCATTAAAATGCATTTACCGTGTGATCAGGGATGAATGAATGATTTGTGCATGAATGCAAGTTGCAAGTGATAAAAACTTGGGAAGAAAAATATAAATACAAGCAAGGAATTAACAACAAAAAAATAAAGTTCAGAGATATTAAGGAGTTTCTGCTGGAGCCTGGAAAATGAAAGGGTGGGAGAAGAATTGGGTGGGAATCTGGACTAGAGCAGTGACACTGAGGAGGAGAACAGTCTGAGAGTAGCAAGTTAAAAATGGACCTGATCCCAGGGTGCCCAGCAATTCGCTAAGCAGGTGTTTAACTTCAGGTATGTAAATAGTTACTAAGTCACTGAGAATGAAGCTAAGACTGCTAAAAATTTCCTGGATTGAGACCATCCTGCTCAGCATCTTGCAGATTGAGCTCTTCACCACTGTCCCGCCATGCAGCATCTTTCATCCGCTCAATACACACTTAGGTTATGGGCTCCGTGTGCTCGGAGGGACTGGTGTACCCAACAGCTGTGGATTCTGCTCAGACCAAAGGACTTTGGGAGTCCAATCTCAGCTCAGCTTCATGCAGAAAGAAGACTGAAAATTCCACACTTCTCCATGGACAAAAATTTCATCATCAATGATAAATTGCTTCAGAACAGTCCAGAGGATTTTGGCATGTGCTCAGGTTTTCATTGACAGTGAGACCACACAAACTCAGTAGAAAGCCTCATTGAAAAAGGTGTTTCAAATTGAAAAATTACACTATTTGATGTTAAATAATAATAATGATAAATTTAGACCAGGTGTTTTCCTGAGTTACAGGATTGGGATTTTCTAAAATTTTTTATTCCCTCCAGCAATTCACATGCTATCCAGTGTTCCTGCTGCTCTCCAACCCCAGGAAAAAGGAAAACAGACTTTCCCTTTCCAGCTCATCAGAAACTTTACCTCCAGCTCTGCTTGGCCCTGAAAACTCAATCTTTACAAACATTTCTTTGTGGGGAAAACAAAAAACAAAACAAGCCAGAAAACAGCATAGATCATCCTCCACACACTCACAGGATCTAAGAGTGTTTTATTAGGTCTCATGGCTTTGTCTATTGTCCCAAGTTCTGAAGCTATAGATTATGGAAGAATTTCCATCTTCGCAGGAAAACAAAAAAAAGGAGCTTGAAGTAAAGCTTCGGTGTTCAAACTTAAAAAGAATGAAATGTACCACTGTTTTTAAGCTCATGTTTTAGGTAATCCTTGCTTATGGTATGTTAAGATTTATGCTGGCAATGTAGCAACTGTTGGATGCCATCCAACAACTTGCTACATTACTATTGTACCTCCTTATCAGAAGGCTTCATCTCATCACCTGTTGTCCTGCAGTCCCCACCATGGCGCTACCCTGAACTCCAGCTTGGACTGCACCACTACTCAAAGAAAGCTCCATCATTCAGAAGGGAAAACACACAGGAAAGTCTCTGGCAACTTCTTAGAAGCTCTTTTTCCTCCACACCCAGCTGGTTTTGACTTGGCAGTGGCTCCAGCTGTTACCAGAGGACTTCTGGGTAGAAAACATGTAAATAGAGGTCTATCACTGACTATTCCTCCCCTTAATCAGCCAGAGGCGGGAGCAGAGAGCTCCCACATCAAAGCCCCCACCAGCCCAGCAATGCTTCCCAACAACCCCCTCACTCCTGCCTTCCTTGCAGAAAGGTCTATTCCACCTCCCTGAATCCTGTCAGGTGAAAAGGAGCTGCTGTTGCACTCAGAAACTTATCCATATCCCACTTACGATCGTGATCTCTAACTGGGAAGTTACTATTGTGGCACATGAGCAAAAAGCTTTATCAAAAAAAGTTACACAATTAAACAACTCAGAATTAATTAAAACTGAGCAGGATGGTGTCTACCAACAGAGGTGCTTAGGCTCACAGTGACTTCAAGGGACACATCAGACATGCACCTTTTCTTGTGCAATACCATGCACTTAGCAAGGTCAAATTCCATCTGCTTTTCAAAGCTTCTATTCTTTACTTTTCCCCAGTGATTATGAAGTTTTAGAAACTTACAAAAAAGAGATAATAACTAAGTGGGAAAACTCCCAGAGGGAGAGAATCTTGCCTGTGATTGCAGACCATAGGTGTTAGTATCACCTACATGGTAGCTGGAAAGAAGGTTGAACCAGTTGATGCACCAGCTGATGAAGCAGTTAATTTGCACCAGCTGATTAATACAATGCTTCCATGAAAACTGTGGGCTTTGCCTTTCCTTGGCCAACCAGAGTTTGAAGGAAGATGGGGGTGACCATGCAGGGCTCCTCAGACCACTGAAACCTCCAGCATCCCTGGCTGACCTCCTCTGAACAAAAACAGTCTGCTGACTGACAGAGCCTTTGGAAGCTGTTTGATGAAGAACTAATTTTTAGCATCATTGGGGAAGTAAAACTCCCTGTAAGTGCGGGAGCTGACTATCCCAGCAAAGTCCTTGATCTATCCCATTCTTCCATGATACAGCTTTCCCACGGCTTTGCTTTGGGCTTTTCCTGCAGGATTTTCTTATGGATTGCTGAAAAATCTGAGCTGTGGTGGAGTCATAGGGAATAAATGGTTGATGAGTCCCTTTGAGCTCAGCACCTTTGTTCAGTGGCCTCTGATTTGGAGATGACTTGCCTTATTACCTGATAAAGGTAATCTCTTCTAACTCTATGCTACTTTTTAGAGCAAAATATTATTTCTCTTGTTTACAAAGTATTGCCCCATTAATACAATTTTATAGGTTATAATAATTCCTTAGTGTAAAATATTAAGTGTGTAAGTAATCCCCCTGACACATTTTGTTTCCTTTAAGTCTTCAGCTAAAAGCATTTTATAACATTTGGGTTGTTGCTGATACTATGTTCCTTCACCTCGGCTCCTTGGTTTGCTCAGATTACTGCCAGATTTCTTACTTCCTCCTCATGCCAGCTGAGATGATGCAGGATCCCTGGGTCAGTACTATGCTGCAGCCTGTCAAAATGTGATAGAAGATGGCCCTGAAGCCTTCCTTGACTTATACTACAGCTGTCATTTTCCATCAGTGCCCACTACTGTAGCTTAGCTCCTGCTGGCACAGCACCCTATGCAGAGTTGAAGCTGTGCTTTTCACTGCAGGTCTCCGCTTTTCACTGCAGGTCTCCACTTTTCACACAACTGACACTTCTGAATCTCCTCTCCCTCCCACAAAATAAGCTTCCTCTTTCTCCTCTGACTTTTTCTTCTCTGACCCTGTTCCTTTTGTGCCTAAGGTCCCACACAGGTCTCTCCCCTCACATTGCCATGCTTTCAGCACAATATTAAGCCATCATTAGCGGGAGTAGAAAACAAAAGGATTTAGAGGAACCTCTTCCTAGGCTCCCAGTGTCAGATGCAGAGTATTTGCAATAAGGCAGGGTTGGCAGCAACATCTCCCCAGCATGAAACCCTGCTCTTAGGATGACACTTCATCTATGCTGACTGGGGAGCACTGTCCCAAGCGGGGCTGGTAACCACAAGCCAGGCTTCCATTATGGCACTGGCCACACACACAGCAGTACAATGAGAGGCAGCAGGTGGGTCTGAACTGAAGGGCAGGGAGCCCAAGGAAGAAATTAGATGGTACCATTCAGCATGCTGAGTGGTAATCACAGGACACCAGATGCATTGTCACTGCCAAGTTTCTGTAGGAGTCGAGGAAGAGCAGCATGGAAAGGTCTGAGGGACAGCAAAGGGGATCTACTATGTTTTATAAGGAGCACTTTCCCTATGGAAAGACCAGTAGAAGAGAAAGTGCACATTTGTTTTAAAGTGCCAACAGTGGACTAGCTGCATCCCATATACCACTTACCCCTTTACACTTCTTTTCCTAATCCCTTTCAGCTACATGTCAATCTCTCTGATAGGATGAAAACGGGCAATAGATTTTTGAGAGCAGAAGCTGGCATTCTGGCTTTGTGTCAGTCTGTGTGAGAGCTAATTCACTGAGAGTATTGCACATTTTTCAGTTGACTGCAAGATAAATGTGTCTCAAGTCTGACTCTTCTCCACAAGGCTGTAATGCACATAGACCTACATCAACAGAGCAATGTGGCTTCATGGGCTGACATTTGTCCAATGTTGGCTTCGCTGTCCTAAACTGTTACAAAATCATGTAAAATTTTCACACTGCCTTTCTCTCTGTAGCAGCATTTTCTGTAACAGGTGAATGCCATGGAAGCCTTCACATATTTCTCCTCACAGCTCTCTTGTTGCTGGGGAAGCAGACCCCAGTACAACGACTGGGCTGCCCAAAGAGAAGGTGGAGCTGAACCTAGGTCTCTTTGCAGGCACATGGACATGTGTTCCCAGGTTCCTGACCGCACAAACACAAATCTTTTCCCCAGCAACCTTGTAATACTGCACATAAGACAAGAGGCAGATGAAGCAGAGCAGGAAAACAATGGGACAAAGCTAAGCCAGTTCAGACCAAGGATTCACCTTCCCTTGTATCTTGTCTCCAGGTATTCCCAAATTTCCTTTATTGCTCTCTTTTTCTGTTGCAGTACCAGGCCTGGGCTTGGTGCTTTCCTCTGCCTCCCACCACACTCACACCAGAGCCCACCACTGGCAGTGTCCCAAGCAGTTGTGACACAGGCCTCTCCTGGGGAGGCTGAGCTGGGCATAACCCTTCTACTCTCCCTTGTCCATCTGTCTGCATATCCCCCTCCCACCATTCTGAGCCCACACTGCTCTCTGTGGCACACACAAATGTCCATGCTGGCAAAGCCCCTTGGCAGAGGGGGCAAAGGGTGGCCAGCTCTGTGTCAAACTCATCGTTGTACACCCTGCCCTTCCCACCTCAGAAAAGCCTCCTGCACTTTGCTTGGGGTAAGCTAGCAAGAGAACTCCCCATGATGCCCCCTCCCATGGCACCAGGATCTGTCTCTGTCCTAATGCCCACTTGTGTAAGAGTGGACAGTGGATGGTGCTAGCTAAATAGATCAGTTGCTGCTGGTTTAGGGCTTTTTTTCGTATGTGTGGAAGAATTACTTCAAGAAGGGAGGGGGGTGGGGGAAGTTAAGGAAACAGGAAAACCAAATAAAGCTGATGATGTCCCCAGGGTCCACAGGCAAACCCAAAGCTGCAAGGAAATGCAAGAGAGATGCAAGAATGTGAAAAGTGTACATGATACTTCCTTACGTACGGTCCCGTTGCCATCCCACTCAGGAGACAATGGCAGCCAGTGTGCCTGGGGCTGGGCCCACTGTCCTCTGCCTGTCAAACAGCTGGCAAAATACACTGAATCAAACCTCAGTGCATGCCAGAGATGGACATACGTCAAGATAACTGTATCTGCTGTCCTGGTATACAGAGGGAAGCTATGTCATTTGCACGTGTCAGAGCTAGAGCTGCCCAGGAAGCCCTGATCCTCTCTTAAGTAAGCTCTGACCACTAAAAACAGGGGGTATCCTTAGAAGGCAACATCCAAATTACATGGCATATAGAAATGTAATCATTAGGCTGTGAGATAGCATTTCCCTTTCTGTCACATGAAAGATGAGTTCATTATAGACCATCCTCTCTCAAGACTGTAGGGAACTATAGATAAACCAGATTGAGTTATGTCTTCCTTCGCTTTCAGTGAATACAAATACAAGGATTTGTATTGTCCGCAATGTTAGCAACATTGCTTCATCCAAAAGACCTTGTTCATTTATCAGCTTTCTTAAAAATCTTTTGTTCACAAGCCTGCTTGTGTGTGAACACAGAAAAAACTCAGCTCTATCTAGTATCAGCCCGCAGCTGTTCAGTGACAGAAGGACTCAAAATCTACGGATATGAACATGGGAAAATCCACTCAAAGCAGAAAGAAGACACAGTAAGCAACAGCTGCATGACAAGAATATGATGTTTCTGTAGTGTGAGAAAAAATAAAAAACAAGCTACAGCTACAGTGAGCATCAGAAAGTTGTCAGCAAACATTATAATTGAGATTCAGCTGAGAAGATAAGCAAAATTACTTCTTCTAATATTCTCTAGGTATCTGATGTTCTTCTGGACATATGTTCCAATTCTCAGCAGGATTTGGAAACTCAGAGCCAGGAGCTGGGTCCTTTGAACCATCTTCTAACTGCTGGAGTCAGCAGATTTCAATCTGTCCCTGACTTTCACAGGAAAAAGGACAAAGTGAGTAAAAAAATAACCTAAAGTACCCCCAAACCTGCTAAATCCTTTCATGACCCTACACATAATAGTCTGATTATTTGTAACAGGGCTGTGTTTGGGCCACAGCATGTTGGACCTATGTGCTTTTTATGCTTCCTTAAAACAAATCCCAGGCACAGCAGATTTCTAAGCATGTTCTCAGGACAGAGGTCCTCCCTCAAATACTTTTCCCCGAGACCCCACAGACAGAACTAAAGACTAACGGTGGCTTCCCCAGCTCTCCAGGAGTTTCAGCTTACATTGCTGCATGCACTCCACCCTTGTAAACCCTCCACTTTATAATTTACCACCTCAAGGATAAACAAATACATAGCAGATCAACTGTGTAACGTTTGTAAAAATAATTACTTTCTACTTGACATGTGCAAGAAAATATATAGAGATAAGTAAGGCAACAGAAGAACCCATCTGCACTTCCCTGCATATGGGTCTTCACCATCCTTTGCCAGTCCTTTTCCAAGTTCTCTCAGGAGGACCTTCTTTCACTCCTGCACAAGGTGTTGCCAGATCACATTGAAGTCTTTCTTTCTGCAGCTCCCATTCACGGGTACTGCCTCATTATAAAGAATCACAGAATCATAGAATGGGTTAGGTTGGGAGGGACCTTAAAGCTCATCTAGTTCCAACGCCCTGCCATGGGCAGGGACACCTTCCACTAGGCCAGGTTGCTCAAAGCCCCGTCCGAAAGGACTTCTCCTTTGCAGAAGCATGTTCCTCTCTTGCCTTTTTTACCTTCCCAAGCTTTCCTTGTATATGGCTTCTGAGCCCTGCTTCTAGGGGAATGCTTGTCCCTCAATCCCAGCCTGCTCCAGAGAAACTGGGTAGCCTGACCTTCTCCAGGATGGAGCAATTACTTTGTTATCTGAAGATAAGGAGCCCATTCAGGTGCCAACAGTCTCTAATAGTCCACCTATTCATAGACAGAGAAACCAGCTCCCCTACCTTTTTTCCTAGTGCAATTTGTGAGATAAGGGCACAACAGAAGAGAGTGCTAGAACATAAAGGTGGAAATCATCTATAAAATGAAACTAGTATTCTATACTGCACATAGAACCTTTGAAAATACTGCATATCCTGTCCTCTCTGATGAAGGATATGATTCTGTTTGGGTACTGCTCTGACATCGGAAAGGCAGTACTGCTCCAAGCTATGCTGCAAAGCTCCTGTAGGATGTTGCTTTATACCACAGAGCCTCAGTTTCCCATTTGTAAAACAGAAATGATGCTTTCCAAATCTGCAGGTCATTGCGAAGCATCTGTTCTGAGGATGGTGATTGCTACCAATGAGCCTTATAATCAAAAATTTGAAACCCAAGATAGAAACAATTCATGTCTAGGCATCAGAACAGCCACTCAGGCAAAAGGTTCACTAGCCTAGTGCCCTGGTTCTGCCACTGGACAGTACCTAGGGAGGAGGTGAAGAACAGGATGATGAGCTAGCAGCATTGCTCCAGGAACTAGCTCTCTATTCAAGGAGGTTATTGCCACGTTAATATGAGGTGAAAGCCCAGCTGAGAGTTTCAGCATACAGAGAAATGAGACAGCAGCACAACAGAATTTTGCTAAGGGTACAGATTTGCAACGTTAGGGATGAAGAAAGAGCATAGTTCACAACTAAGAATGGAGCCAATCAAGGAGACAATGGTGGAGGTCTGGAGGTTTCAGTGAAGGAAAGCAGCGTGGAACAAGTGATAGTGATTTTCTTAGTTAATAAGGCAGTTTAGTTCCATTTTACCAATAAAGCCCACATCTACAGATCCTGCACATGACATCCTGGGCTACGTATATGGAGTTATGCCAACGGACAGCAAGAACCTGTCACTGCTTCTTGCTGATTTCCTAATACTCAGGAAACTTCAAGGTGATGGACAAAGGTTGTAACCAGGCAAACTTTGATCTGGCACAAGGGAAGATTCTTCTTCCCTGAGAGTAGTGCAGCACCGAGAAAGATTAGCCAGAGAGGCTGTGGAATCTCCATCCTTGGATATTTTGGCTAGACAAGGCCCTGAGCAATTCAGTCTAGCTTGGAAGGTAGACCTGCTGTGAGCAGTGGATTGCACTAGATGGCTTCCAGCCAACTCTTTCTATGAACAGCGCTTCTCTCTGGCTTACGTCTATTTACATCTAGTAAGACACCTGAAGGGCAACAGTACCCTTCAGGGAGCATCAAGTCGTGCATAGGAAGTTGTGTATACCTGTGAACACCAACTTCAGAATCAGGGGAAAGAGCAATCAAGCAAAGGGTTTCCTAGTCAAGAGTAAACCAAAATGCTGTAGAAGCAAGGTAGCAGAGCTGCAGGGAGGAGAGAAGAACATTTCTTCTGATAGCCCTGGGGAGAGGTAGCCCTTGAGAAATCGCTCACCATCGCCCAGCTGCTGCCTCAGTGGTTTGCCCCCATGGAGTGATGGAGGAGCCCTGGGACCTCTCCAGGGGCAGCAGCAGTGGATTTCAGGGATACCTGTGAGAATTTCTTTCCACTTCAACAGGAGGGCAGCTATCATTTCAGCTGCTTTCCTGTCTCAGTCCCTGCTGAAAAGACCCTCTTACCTATATCAGGAGTTTTGCCCAGACCAAACAGGAACTCTTCAGACTTTGAATGTAACTCAGACAAAGCAGACACGACTATCACCATACCCAGTCTGCCGAAAACTACCTGCATGAAAGCGCTGGGAGCTTAGATCTGAAATGGCTGGGGCTAGAGCTTGAAACAAAGATGTTCATCATCCCATCACATGAAGGCAGAGAGCCAGTCCCTGAGGTCCTTGTTCCCCTTTACCCCTTTGCCCAGCAATGCCTCAAACAAGGGCAGCAGTGCTGAGCATGAGGACTTGGGGTAGCAAGGAACGCTAAGGAGGTCACAGCTGAGAGAGGTTTCACACCACCCCGTGTCTTACTTCTCAAGAAAACCGTGTTTTCAAAAAACATGCAGCATCTGACAAGTGACTGAAGTGACTGAAGACTGGCTGTAACTGCCACTGTGAATAGGGGCACAGCTTTTCAAAATGCTTTAATTTCATAGCTAACTCTAAAATGCATGCTTGTTCTGTTGTAGCACACTGGTGCTGAGACACGCTGTTACAGGAATAAAATGTTGCATTCCCAAAAGAAAAGGAGAGAAAAAAGAAGCAATTACACTACTACATTAAGGTGGTCATTAAGATTCTATGCAATTTCATGTTTTAGGCTATTAATGTTCTAGCAGTAATTAATTTTCCCAGGTATAGATGTAACTGACACAGGGTAGAGTAGTAAAAATCTGAACTATTTATCCATGGGAATAGCTTTTAATTCAGCAGTTTTGGAAGGGAAAATGAATGAATAAAATTGTTTACTACAGTAGAGGTTATGTATTGACACTGTTTTATTTTGTTTTATTCTTGTTTTGTTTTCTATGTGCTTGTCTGCTTGTCAGGCAATAGAACTTTCTTCATTCCATTTGTTTGTTTGACCACATTAAGACCACCAAAGGCAGCAGATCTAGACAGTGTTTCATAATCCCTGGAATGCAAAGGGGACATCCAAAATACTGTATCAATGGTTATTTAAGCCAGAATACTCATGAAATGAGAATTCTCATGGGTGGTTTTCGATGTTTTTGCAGAGGAAACAAGCCCAGTGCTGAGGGGAAACTTAGCTTTTCTTCCCTTTAAAATCCCACCTATTTTCAGAACTCTACTGTGTTCTATGCCTCTGTCCTCCAACTTATCCCCATAAGCTGTCACTTAACACAGTTATTCTCATGGCTTCCAAAACAAAATCACATACTGATGTAGCTCCATATAAAATATCTCACCAGACTATATATGCCTTGTATGTTTCAGCAAACTATTCAGTGTGAGAATCTGTGTCAGGATAATTCTCTTACTGCAGATTATCAGAATCACTACACATACCTTTAAAATACAGCTGCTTCTTGGAATAAACATTGTGATTATTTAGCAGCTCACAGCAATGTTAAGAGAACCAAGGCATGCAGTATACCTTCCCATCTCCCCACAAAAGGAGCAATTTGCTCTGAAGGGCTTCCTCTCCCTTCCCTATCTGTTTAGACCTGGGCATACAACACACATATATTAAATGTAAAATCTTTGCCTCAGTGTAGACAGAAAGAAAATAAAATTGAATTGAAGCTCCACATCTGCGACCACAGACAGAAGTCAGAACATTCCTTTTGAAGGAAGGTGTGTGACGGCAAGATGCTTCAAAACTTGGAGAACAGCTGAAGGTTTGGGGACAGAGAGTCTTTTATTAATCTCTTGTAATAGTCTGGAAAGCAAAAAGACTGCACATCTAACATCAAAGACAGCACTGAACTAAGGACTGATACAAACCTCTCATCAGGGAAATCACACAGCAGAATGCAAGAAGTTAACAGCAGAGTCAATTTTAAGCAGAAAAGCAAGCTGATTCATAAGCAAAGGAAACAAAACAAAACAAAAAAAGGATTTAGTCACCTTCAGATCCTATCATGGTGTTAATGATGAAAGAGGTATCAACGGTTCGTACCTGTAACGTGTCAGAACTGTTCTTGCTCTTTCGGATATCTGCTCCAAAAGTCAACTTTTTTTTTCCCCATACCACTTAGTGAAAAAGAATAAACGATGGCATTTCTGTACAGTCCTGCATAGCGGGGGCCCAATTCTGTAACAGATGTCAAGCGCTCTCCCTTCCAGTTGACTTCCTGGAGTGGGGGAGGCACCTGCTCCTGCTCCCTGCAAATCACTCGCAGCCTTATCACCCAGCTCACCAAGGAGAGGATGGAGTCAGCAGCACTCGCTGCAAGGGACATAGCACCCCTTCAAGATAAGGCTGTGGCACCACCAGAGTTAAGCAATACAAAAATTTCCCTGTCTCCCATATAGTTAGAAAAATCCCAATCCCAGACTTTCAGCTCCAGCAGAAATTTCTCATCGATTTCAATTCCTTTGCTGCAGGAAAAACCACAAGATCTCACATGAATTCTGCATGTGCCCATGTTACCACAGGCTATAGGTTCTATATAGACTGACAGATCAAATAATTTTAAGGCCAGAACACATCATGGGGATTATGCATCTGATTTTGGTTTTGGGTCACACAACCTCACACAGTAACTCCTCCTTCAACTCTGCAACTGTGATTTGTGGTACAATATATTTTTTTAGGTTTTAACCCACCTAACCTTAAAGACACAGCCCTAAATAAAATATCAAGGGATTAGTAAAGTTGCAATTGAAAAGTTCATTTTGTGTTCAGCCTAAATACACTGCTACCAGCTCTACCACCCTAAATCTCCCTGAATTTTTCTAGATTTCTCTAGCTTACCTTTGTGTCAAACCCAAGAGTGTCTTTGGGTTAACTGTGATGAATTTACAAAGTCTTCCATCCTAAAACATTATTCCCAGGCATATGATCATTCTTGTAGATCTTTTCTGAGTCCCCTCCCATGTCATCTAATGAAGGAATCTACGAGTGGAGTTGTGCACTCCTTACACTAGGCATTGCACAAATGCAGTTTCTAATTACTGCTCTATAGAAGTTCAAGCCAAGGAGTAAGAAAAGATAAAGAAGAAACTTTGCATAAACCAGAAAGGAGCAAATAATTAAAAATATGTTAAGCAATCATAGAGAATTCATTAGTTAATGCTGTAATTGTTCTGCCTGCATAAAATCACCCTCTAAAGGCAAATACAGTTTTATTACAGGATGTATTTCACCTGCTCAGTATTTATGTTGTTTAATGTGGCTGTTACTGATAAAGCTGCCACTTCACAGGTATGTAAAGTCGAAAATTGCCTGTACAATTAAAAATAACTCCTTGAAAATACATGGGCAGTGTGCAGCATTTCCTGCAGCATCCAAATCCTCTTCTGGTCTTCAATCAGAAACCAGAGGAAAGAAAAAATAATTTTTATCATGTTGTTCCTGTTGAATGCATAGCACGGAATTAAGGAATTTACCTTTGAACAGTAAAAAACCAGATATTTAAAGAAAAGGAAAAAAAAAAGAAAGAAAGAATGAAAGAAATACAAGAAACCGCCACGATAGACTGCTTCCAGTGACTGAAGCTGGAATATTTTTATTTCAAATCTATTGAACATTTTATTATTCACGGTGTTTGTTTGCTTTTGGGGCTTTCCTCAGCTTGGACAGTGGAAACTCATTCATCTGTTTCTTTTTTGGCTTCCAGTCGGTTTCACTTTCAGATTCTCATGTTTCACACTCCAGCCTTCAGGTTTCAAGCGCTGCAAGGGAATACTTATTTCATTTAAACAAACAAAAAACCTGCGGCTGCCGGGGCGCACACACTTGTGTCTATTGGTCTGCGGTTCAAACGCAAAGCTTGATCCCATACTGTCCCCTGAAGCATCTTCCAAGATGGTTCTCTGGAATTTGCAGAGAAAAGGAATTAAATAAATAGGAGTGATGACGAATTAAGGATCTATTTTTCAAAAAGCCAAGAGTCGCCACCTTTTGCAGCGTTCTCCGACTGACACCAACAAAATGCCATTACATGGGACCGATTTGATCGTAACTATGTGTCACACTGATGACGAGGAGCCGTGACTCCGGACTTGACGACCCACAGAAGAGGGGTTCCCAGGGCAGCGGCAGGGACCGCGGCATTGCCCCCCGGCGGCTGCGGTAGGGCTGGGAGCGGGACAACCTCTTCCCGCCCGGCTGCGGACAGGGAAGGGGAGGGAA
>NW_009930085.1:2118-8692 GCF_000696875.1 Nestor notabilis | reverse complement strand
CGGCGCACCCGCACCCGGCTCCCCGCACTCGGGCTCGCTCTTGTCCTTTCCTATCTTTCTCTGGCTCTGCCTCCCCCAGGCTGCTGCACGGGCACTTCCCTCAGCTCCCGCGGGTGCTGTGTGGTCCCAACCCCGCGGGAGGGATGCAGGGTCCCCTGCGCCTCCCCTGTGGCTCAGGGGATGCTCGGCAGCAGGGATGCTCCTGCTCACCCATGGGCGCTGCCCTCCGCAGCGTGATCTGGCCTTTGCAATGACAAACCAGGCTGGGAGCAGGTTAGTGGCCATGAGTCATGTCCCACCACACTTGAAAACCTCCTTCCTGGACACAGCAGAGAGTTTAGAGCTTGATGGAAATGCCAAAACAAAATGCCCCATCCCTGGCAGTGTTCAAGGCCAGGTTGGACACAGGGGCTTGGAGCAACCTGCTCTAGTGGAAGGTGTCCCTGCCCACGGCAGGGGGTTGGAACTGGATGAGCTTTAAGGTTCCTTCCAACCCACACCAGTGATTCTATGAACAAAAGCAACTGCAAGGACAGACCCTTTGCATTAATGTTTCATGGCTGTTTTGAGGGTTTTGTTTGTGTTGTTTAACTTCAGACACCGATTATGGCTACAGAGGAAGCACATCTTGGGTAGAAACTGCCAACTGCCCTCTCTGAATGGAGCTGCAAAGCTGGAAACATGCTCAGAAACCAATGAAGACCACAGGAAAGCATGGGAAAGACAGACCATAGCATGGGAGAGGAGGCAGAAAGAAAGGCAGATTAAGGGGTGATGTGGCCTCCTTCATATTTCCCTGTAAAACAAGGAAAAAACCCAACACTGCCCCTATTTTGTCTTGGGAAACTCCTTGCAGCTCAGCCCTGAAAGCAGGATTCAGCATCTCAGAGTAACCCAAATGTTTCCTTTGCTGCCTTAAAGAAAATGTTAGAACAGAGCGGGCTTAAAGCCTGCTGAAGAGGCCCATTTACATGGGAACTGAAAGAAAATATTTGGATAATATTTGGAAAAGCCTGTGAATGGGCATGGCCCAGCACGAGCTGGGCAGCAGCAACCTGCCAAGCTGTGGGGGGCTTCTCCCACCCTCTGCGTGTGGCTAATTTTCTCCTTTTTCCTCATTTCCTTTCCATTTCCCTCCCAGCTCCAGGTTTTGCTGTGCCTGGGTGGGTTCTTGGGATACGTTTCCAACAAGAGAGTGGCAGCGCTGAAGGAAAAGGGGATGTTTCATGGACAAGGTGGGCAGAAACCCCACTGGGTCTGAGCATCCTGGAGGGGGGAGAAGGTGTTTCTTTCCCCTGGTTAACAACCAAGGCTGGTCTGCAGGACCCGTTTAATCAGATGTTGCTTAAAACCAGATTGATTTCTGCCTAATTGGTCAGCAATAAGCATTTAATAGGCAAAGCTGCAACGAAGCTGCAGCCCCCCCTTCCTGGAGCCATTAGCAGTGTCTATTTTAACACTCAGAGCCTGGCTGGGATTCAATAAGTGGGTTTGGGGTTGTTTTTTTTGCCATTTAAAAACATTAACGTGTGTTCAGAATTCAGTTGGACATCTCATTTGGGGTTGAAGTATAATTATGCTTGATGAGCACTAATAAGCAGCTTTCAAAATGAGACCAGGTTCGCGTCTCTCCCGCTGTCTCCTGCGGGGAAACTGATATTCCTCACCAGCGGCTAATGCTGATTTTTATGGGACTAATCCAGACACGTCTGAGGCTCCATAAAACCCATTTTGCCTTTTTCTTAAGGGTTTTTTTCCACCTGGGATGAGTTTTTATTGCTGGGGAGTTTTGTTCCCTGCAGGATTTCTCCCCACTGTGGGTCTCAGGGTGCCTTTGCAGGATGCAAAGGGTGACTTGCCAAAACCAGGCTTTTTACGCCAAATTTTCCAGCCTCAAAATGAAAGGAAATAGGCACTGGAGGGGTTTTGACTGTGCAGAAAGGGAAACTTTGAATTCTGAGCCCCAAACTGACCCCACGACTTGGGACCTTGGTGTTGGCTCGGAGCCTGGGTGCAGGCTGAAGCAGACGCTGCTGGTGCAGTTCCCAGCACAGATGATGGTTGACGGTCGATGGTTGAACTGGTGTCGAGGCCGGCTCTGCTTTAGCACCAGCGCCTGCCTAGGTGGAGCTGCTTCTCTTCAAGCACCACGGCCAGCCAGAAAACGCTGGATCCGGTTTGATCACCCAAATACCGCCTGCCTGCAGCTCCTGAGCAGAGCTCAGGGGAAAGAAAACCCACCCAAGCTGTGGGTTTGTGTTTGTTTTCCACGCTCCCCCCCCCCCGAAATACCATGCCAAAGGTAAGCTCTCTTGGAGATTAGGCTTTGGCAAGTCTCGTTATGCTGCCGAAACCTCCAGGAACGCCCTTGGTGAGCCCCAAGCACACCCTGTGCTGGGATGGGGAGTGAGTCCTGGCCCCAGCTTGCAGGGGGAATGTGGGGACACGTGTGACACTAACCCACAGGACACCCCCTTCTCTTCAGAAACAGCCCCTTCCCATGGGAGAGGCAGCAGAGCCCCTCTGCAGCCCCATGGGGATGTGCCTACCCCGTTGCTCCTGCAGCCATCTCTCTGCAAACCCCAAAGCTGCTGCCCACTGGGGTCCGAACCCCCAGATTCCCAACTGGGTCAAAATACTCCCAAAAGCTGGGGTGGCAAAGGAGAAAAACCCCTCCTGGCCCTGTCCCGGCACTGCCAGGCATGGCTCTGGGGTTGGCATGTGGGGTTTAATGGCCACCAGCTGGCGTTCGGGGGGGAAACCACCTTTAACTGGGAATGCTTGGTGCTTGGGCAGCTCTCCTGAGGTTCTTTCCCAAGCCATTTTACAGCAATTAAGGAGCTGCAGGTAAACAGCCAAGCCCCAGAGCCTGGCGAAGGTGCCAACTGCTCTGCAGTCAGCCCAGAGCCAGCCACTGACTCCGGGCTGACCATGTTACAGCCCTAAATAGCTGCTTTTGGGGGGCAGGTGGGCCACAGCAAACCTTATTTTTCTGGACACAGCAAGCGCATTGTGCAGGGAAGGCTTTCCAAGGATGCTCCCCACGCCCTTTTCAGGAAATACCACGCAGCTCCCTTCGTGCCATGCCAAAGTTTGTTATTTAATTGGCATAAATGACAGCCTCAGCGAGGACACGCTGTGTTTTCCCTGGCCTGCTGGGTTCTATTTGGAAATCGCTGCTGGTTTGATCTTTGCATCTCTCCACCTCCAGGCTCGTCTCTCTCCCTGCTCCCAGTGCTTGTTCCAGTGCAACCGGGTTTGTTAGGGAGTGAAAATGCTGTTGGGGGGGGTTCTCATCTTGTGATGTCCTTGGGGACATCACCGGATCTGGGACGAAGTAAACCAGTTGGATTTGATTTGATAAAGCATCACAGGGAGTAGACAGCCGCCATCCCTGCCCGGTGCCCTTGTGAGAGTCCAATTCCCAAGCCCAGTTTCAGCCCTGGAGCCACCATCCTCACAATAACAGCCGTGATTCCTCTGAGGGGGATCCGAAACATCCTCCCCCTGCGCAGTGATGACACAGCCCTGGAGCAGCGCCGGTGTAACCGGCTTTTCCAACAGTGCTGTTCCAGGGTGGGGTTGGGCTGGCCCAGGGTTTATTACAGGTCCCGCTTGGCTCTGATGCTTCTTCCCAGTATGGTGCTCTTGGATGAAGCGGGATGGCAGCAGGGAACGGGAGAGGAGGAAGGATTCCTACTCCATGCAAAGGACGGGTACCACAAGGATGCACCCTTGGGGTCCCCAGCACTTTGTCTTTGGGTATAAGCCCTTTTTGCACCCCAGAACAGAGCAGATGGAAGCCAGAATAGCCCCAGCACAGCTCCACAGGGATGCAGCAGGAGCTGGAGCATCTTCCCATCCCACCACCCCTTGCTTGGGCACTTCCTTCCTTGCCCTAATTTCCAAAATAACAATAAACCCCAAAACTATTTGAGATGTGTGAAAAAGTCCCTTTTAATTCCAGACCAAGCACAGAGCCACTTTTTCTTTTAACTTGTTGATTTTCCCCCTCTGTGAATGTCTGTGCTGGGCACGACAGTCCCTGGAGTGCCCTTTCAGGGCTGAGTTTCAATTGTTTCTAAACTTCCAGATCCATCTTTTGGATATTTTTACAGGCCTGAGCCCATCGTGGGCCCTTTCTTTCTATTTTTATTGCCAGCATTTTCACCCGCATGATATTTTGACTGGTCTGGGAAATCTTCCTGCCCACTACAGCGGTTCTGGCAGTCGAGATTTAATCTTTCTGAGAGGAAGAAAGCATTACACAGAAAAAACCCATCCAGATTTCTGTGAAATGGCAGCAAAGTGGAGCAGGAGGAGGCTGAGGGAAATCTCTAGCCCAGCCTGGAGCAGCACAAGGACTGCGCAAGCCCCGACTGTCGCTGGACAGATGTTGGTCTAATTACAGCTAAAACCTCTGGTGCTGGGGATGCTTCGATACCCCGAGTGTATCATCCCAGTCAGGCAGCTTCTCTAAGCTCCAATTTAAATCCCTTTTGCTGCTGTCTTCAGTGTTTGGAAAAGATGCTGGATGGAAGAAAACCATTAGCACATCCCTGCTTGGTCACTGAGTCACAGAGTGGTTTGGTTTGGAAGGTACCTTAAAGCTCATCCAGTTCCAACCCCTGCCATGGGCAGGGACACCTTCCACTAGAGCAGGTTGCTCTAAGCCCCTGTGTCCAACCTGCCCTTGAACACTGCCAGGGATGGGGCAGCCACAGCTTCTCTGGGCACCCTGTGCCAGCGCCTCAGCACCCTCCCAGGGAAGAGCTTCTGCCTCAGAGCTCATCTCAATCTCCTCTTTGGCAGGTTAAAGCCATTCCCCTCATCCTGTCCCTACAAGCCCTTGTCCGAAGCCCCTCTCCAGGTTTCTTGTTGGCTTTTCTAGGTAGTGGAACACTGCTCTGAGGTCTCCCCGGAGCCTTCAAAACCTGTAGTTCTGCCAGGGATCAGAGCATTTGGGACATATGAAGTGAGTTTCCCTGTGCCTGGGTTGGTGTGGCCAGGGCTGGACACCAGCACAGAACTGCTGCTCATCCCCCATCTCCCTGCACCTTCCTTCTCCGCATCCCCTCCTTCCTCTCCATCACATTTGACATCACCTTTTTGCTCTGAAAACAGATTAATCCAGATTGAGGGAGGAAAGGGAAAAGGCAGGGGCAGTATTTCTCCATCGATCAGGGATGTCCTGGGAATTCACCCAGGGTTTTACCAGCTGCAAAGCTGGTGGCTGCTGAACAGTGTCAGTGGCACTGCGAGAGCCCGTGTGCTGCTGTGACACATCAGCCGCGGTGATGCTGCTCCACAGCAGCTTCAAACCTTATTTTCTGCTGGCAAGCTTCACTTGTGTGCAGGATTTTACCATTAATACAACTGAAACCAAACCATCTGTTCACTGGTGAGCCTGGTGTTAATGCAACACCGAAAAGGACCAAGAGAAAAAGAGATTGTTTGAAAGGTGTGAATTATAAATGCAAAAAGACTGATTTCTCCTTCACATTTACAAGTCCCTGGATGGGAGCAGCAACAGTGGCCAAGAGCCCCATGTTTTGCTGTGTGCCGGGGGTGGAGCTGGGGTGGCTGCAGAAGGATGCTGGAGGCATCAGGCTGCCAGACTGGTTTAAAGGCTGTTGTTAATGAACTGCTGCTAATGGGCTGGTGTTAATGGGCATGTTGATGGTGAGAGCTCCAGTGCTGGAGCTGTGCAGGGGCTGGAGCCAGAGCTGGGTGGGATTTTTCCACATGGGCTTTCACTGGTGAGTGAAGAGTCGAGCTGCAGAGTAACTCCCCAGTGCAGACAGGATCATGAACCACATCGCTTTAATTATACCAGTGCAAATTTCACTCATTTGGTTAAGCCTGGGAGCTACAGAAAGAGCTATTTCCAGGTGTGCTGCTTTAATTACCGTGTGCCCTTTATTAACCATGGCATACAGCGTGCCCGGGGTTTGCAGCCACCAGCATCGCCATGGCCCCGCTCACGTCCCCGGGACACCGCTTGGGTCACATAAATGGGTTTTAACCTGATTTTTGCTGTAATCCCTGCACTGACAGGCCCTCATCGTGCAGAGGATAAACCCCCAGCTCCCACAGCCAGGGCCTGGTGGGGTTTATGGGGCAGCTCTCACCGGCCAATGTCCCCAGGCCAATCAGCCACCCAGTTCCAGCACCCCAGGGGCACCTCTGGGCTTTGTGTGTTTGCAAACTGCCTTTTGTTTGCTTAAATTCTTACAGTGCAGCAGGCAGAGGCACAGCTCCCACTGCCCCCTCTGCCTGCAGGCAGGGGCAGGGTGGCCATCCCCCAGCGCCAGCGCTGCCATCCCCTCTCTGCAAAAAATAGCAGCTTTCGGGTGCTTTATTTGCGCTTTCCTTTCCTGAACTTGCCTTAAAAAGGCGCACAAGGGTTCAGTTTTCAACGAAACACCATTTAAATGACGTTCTTCCCTGCTCGTCCAGCTCTCAGCTGTAATCTCATTGCCGCACGAAGCGCATGGTGGGGTTTGAACTGTAATTCATGGACCGACATAAACCTGTCAGGATTATTGTACATTTTATTGAGCAGAGTTTGAGC
>NW_009930085.1:0-2087 GCF_000696875.1 Nestor notabilis | reverse complement strand
TCCGTGTGCAGCAGCGCCTCTTTCTGTGCTGCCTTTGCAGCAGCTCCTCTTTAACCCCTCAGCTCACTAAATCCATTGCATCACTGGTGGCTCGCAGTAATTCTCTGGCTTTTTAAATAATCCCAGGAGAAGTTTAAATGGAGCCTCTGCCTTAGTGTAACAGTCACTGCAAAGCATGTGAGGCCAAAGTCTGGTTTTCCTGACCCCCCTGGTAAATCCCGTGGGCTCAGCTGGGAAAAATGCCATCCAGGACATAAGGGGATACACTCTGAATTTCAAAATCATGCCAGTGGGAGAGAAGGAATGCGGGGATGGAGGGCACTGAAATGTGGGTCCCAGCGTGGCAGTCAGTGCTCGGGCAAGACTCTAACCCCCCTCAACTGCTATGCAACGTGCTGCTGGGGTTTGTTGCCCATGGGGCTGTTGCAGTGGGGTGTTCCCAGGCATGGATTTGGTTTTGTCCTCCTGGATTTGCCCAGTTTTCACCATCCAACACATAGGTGATGGAGTTCTGTGTCCCTCACAGGCAACCCTTTTCCCATCTTCACTCTCTTTGCCATCATGAAGCTTTTCCCACCATCAAATCCTAAACCTTCCCTGCCATCACCAGAGCCCATTCCTTCTCCTATGTTCCCCATGAAGATATTTCCTCCCTCCTTCACAGCCCCTGCTGACAGTGGGCATCCCCCACAGACCTTCTCCAGCAGAACAAGGTGGATGTTGTGAGACCCAAGGGATGGGGTTTGTTTCATTTATCCTCACCTTTCCCCTGGCTCTGCCCCCTGCACCCCTCTCAATGTGCATTGCACACGTAGCAGGCACAACCCTCCAGCCCTGCTCATCCAGCTACACACCTTAACCAACGGGAAAAACAAGGAAAAGCCCATAAACCAGATGGGAAGTGAGGATTGGATTTGCAGCGTGCTTGTTCTAATGGAAACTATCCTTCACTGCTTAATCAGAAGAAATGGCCATGCACAAACCCATCACTTCTGCCCAGGCAGGGGGTGAGATGAGCCCTAATGCAAGCAAATGATTCCAGTGTCCCCACATGGGGTGATTGATACCTACAGTGATACCCCAGGGGCTGCCCCAGGTGGGTTTTGCAAAGCTGTTTGGGGCTTGGGAAGGTGGGAAGGTGTTTGCATTCAGATGGACAGGGCTGGGGACAGCCTCAAGGGACATGCAGAAGCATTTTGGCTGCCGTCAGGGCTTCGTGCCCAAAATACTCCTCAAACCTCTTCAGGGCTTGGAAGATAGAGCCACTCTGGGCATCACAGCCACCCCAAGGCCATTCCGGCTGGAGAAGACTGTGGTTGTAGCTGCAGGGCCTGGCAGTGCTCGTTACTGGGCCCTGTGAGCCCCGGGGGGGGCTGTGCAGGGACATTTCTGAAGCTCCGGTGTGATGCAGGTGAAGCTCTGATGTGATGAGAGTGAAGCTCGGATGTGATGCGAGTGAAACATCACTTCGTTTTGGGCAGTCGTCAGCTTTCTGCTGGCCTCTGCCCGTGCTGGCAGGGAGAGCTGTGGAACAGAGCATCATTGACCCACTCCTGAGCCCGGCCTTTGTATGCGGCACCACCTTCTCCCTAACAAAGCCTATTTTCTAATACCCCATGAGCTTTCTGCTGTCATCTGAATGGCGTCCGTGGGAGGCAAAGACAGTGCTCCAGCCCTTCTGGCCGTGCCCATGGCTCCCCTTGTGCCCACCATGGCCAGGCTTGCCCGGAGAGTTCTGCTCCCAAATGCCCCCATCAATCTTCCCCCGTGAGCCCACAAGGAGCCCCATTTTGGGGGTGCAGGAGGGGTGCCGGGGTGATGGGGGCACTGCGAAGGGTGCAGGGGAGATGCCCAGGGGATATGGGTGGCAGTGGTGGGATGCAGGGGGAAGTACAGTGGGAGATGCCCGCGGGGATACAGAGGGATGGGAGGTGGTGGGATGCCTGGTGGGATGCAGGGGAATGGGCATGAGGAGGATGCAGACAGGGTGTCCAGGGGGTCGGTGCCAGGGGCTTGCAGGGGGGTGGTGGGTTCAGGTTGTCTGTGCAGCAGGGGCCAGACTTGGGGAGCGGAGCCGGGGGACGGCT